>NC_091591.1:18233557-18253557 GCF_042767895.1 Penaeus vannamei | reverse complement strand
CATTACCATTATTTTTTAATGATCATCATTAATTTTATTTCCATTATCATTAACATTATCATCATCATCCTTGTTGCTTTAAAAAATTATCATTATTCTTATCATTATCATGATTATAAGCATTGTCATTGTTATTATCATTACTATTACCATTATTAATACCATTCTTCTTATTTTTTATCATCATTATCATTACTAATTCTGCTACTATTATTATCATTATTGTTACCACTGTCATTGTTGTCATTACTATCATTTTCATTATCGTTACAATTATCATTATTATTATTATTATCATTGTCATTATCTATAATTTTTATTGCTATTATCATTATCATTCTTGTCATTACTATAATAATCGATATTATCATTATGCTTATTATTACTGTCATTGTATTGTAATTTTTTCTTTTTATCATTATTATCATTAATATTACTACTACTACCATTATTATCTTTATAATTGCTGTGTTAATCATTACAATTATTATTATCATTATTACCACGATCATTATTGTCACCACCATTGCTACTGTTATTATATTCTATCATCATTATGATTACAATCACATCATCATCATCAGCAGTAGCAATCATTTTCATCATCACTATTGTTATTGTCATTATCATCATCATCATCAATATCATCATTATTCTATTATTACTTTCTTATTATTAGAATTATCATTGTCATTATTATTATTATTATTTCCATTATTTAATTGCGAGAACATAGCCAATTAATCCACCATTGATATGCCACTGAATCGACTAATATGACAATAGAACACACGTTGAACTGTAATTAATATCATTCAAATATATTCCTAGATGTAATGAGGCTGTCTGCATTATTAATTCTTGTATTGTATAT
Organism: Penaeus vannamei; assembly: GCF_042767895.1. Classification (NCBI taxonomy): domain Eukaryota; kingdom Metazoa; phylum Arthropoda; class Malacostraca; order Decapoda; family Penaeidae; genus Penaeus; species Penaeus vannamei. The sequence goes on along the minus strand of NC_091591.1, from coordinate 18,252,683 downwards.
CTAGCAACAGGATTATTGACTCTGGTGTCTATACATTTTTTCCAAAGTTTGATGAATCTGTTTTCTACATATTGTTTTTACGTTCCCGTTATGCACTTAACCTAACGAATGAGACAAAAGACATATGGAGTTAGTAATTCAATATTTAGTTAATAATTTAATATTAAGTTAGTATTTAAGTTTATTAAATATTGCATGGATATATTTCAAAGTGATGTCAGGACATGATTAATTGTGCACTGTAGAAATCTGTAAGTGGTTCTGAGATACTGTTATATGGTCGGTTTGTTAAAATTGTGCCAGGCCCGACCCAATGAATTTTCATAAATACAGACGCAGAAATAAAGGCATATCTGTCTATATATCTGATAGATATACATTGAACTAACTATCTGTATGTCTAGACTGATAAATATGCATTTATTTCTTTATTTATGTGTGTCAATTATATGAATATTGTTTCGGTCGGGCCTAAAACAATTTTAACAAACCGACAAATAGTCCCCAATACTGCATTTCATTTGGATTCTTTCAAACGACATTTATAGTGTCAATTAAAAAAATCAACAGGGACCTAATTTCAAATATTTTCTTTTATTTCTTTTTTGATTGCGTCGAGGTATTGAAGAAAAAATAGGCATGTTTTTTTCTTTCTAATTGGACATTTGTTAGCAATAAAAGGTTACTCGAAGTGGGCCATATAAAAAGAGACAATTGCTGACGTCACATTGTGCACGATAATATATGAAATGTGCCTCTGACAGAGAAATTTTCCTTGTCATTTTTGTAAGAATGTATAAAGCTACTACTGGTGGGGATTTTAGGCAGTCCATTGCTGTTCTTCAATCATTATTTTTTAGTATTTCCAATCTTTCAATTTGTGTGTTTTTTCGCTAGTATCATGCAAGCCTTTTCATCTTCTTTCGTTCTTAGTAAGAAACAAATACCTAAGAATTGTCTTTGGAAAAATTGATACGACTGGATACGCTGACTAATGTAATATATATCTATATACAGACAAATAGATAGATAGGTATGTAGATGAAAAGACAGATATAGATGTATGTATACAGATATATTTAAATATATATATATAGATATGGATACAGACACACACACACACACATAAAATCATATAGGGAAAGAGAGAGAGAGAGACAGAGACAGAGACAGACAGACAGACAGACAGACAGAGAGAGAGAGAGAGATTCACACATATATGCATGAAGTCGGATCGAAAAGCATCTTACCTCTGTCTACAAATTATGCGTACAAAACTTACGTACTTAACTGGAGAAACCTTCATAACTTCTATAGCAAGCATCTCATGGCTCTCCACACACCAATTTGTCTTTCTTACCACTACCTTCTTCCTCGTCCTCGTCTTCTTCTTCTTCTTTTTCTTTCCCTTCCTGCTCCTCCCATTCTTCTTCTCCTTCTTTTTCTTCTTCATCTTCTCCTCCTCCTTCTTTTCCTTCTTCATCTTCCTCCTCCTTTTTCGTATTACTCCTCCTCTTTCTTCTTCTTCCTCTGTCTCCTCCTTCTCCCTCTTCTTCCTCCTCCTCCTTCTTCTTCCTCTTCGTCTCCTACTTCTTATCCTTCTTCAAGTTACATCATTGCATTTCCCTACAACTCGAATTGTGACTCTTTGGAGTTTAGAAGTAAATTACACAAAATAAAAATAAATAAATAAAATAACGAGGTAAATTATGTCCTCTGTGGTGAGAAGACCAAGTGAATCGAGAGTCACAGAGCCTGGAAAGTGGTAATAGTTTCCTAACAGAAGGTACACTTAATTCCTTCAAGCTGAGTAAAAAATACACTGCGAGCAATTTCACTTGAGAATCATCTTGCATAAACATAATCGCCCACTCTTCTCATCCACAGGGTTATTTTGATGATTGTTCTGTGAAAATATAACCATTAAAATGATCATTGTCCATCCTTTTTGAAAATTGAAAAGAGCAAAATGATCGACCATATTCACAAAGCATCCGGGACTTTTGTGACGTCATCAAAATAAACAGACGCCATGACACCACCTCGAGTTGCTACTGATCTAGCCTTTCCCATATAGGAATACATATGCGCATTCAAACACACATATATATATGTATGTGAATATATATATATATATATATATATATATATATATATATATATAATACATAATAATATGTATGCGTGTGTCTGCGAGCGCGTGTGTGTGTGCGTTTATCTATTGCATCGTGAATACATGCATGGAGCTTACATATTTATCACAGCTACAAGGACGGAATGTGCTTATATAAATTACATTTTGCACTTAAAATGTCTGTGTACTAAGTCTATAGTTTTAGTGTTCACTATTTATCAAAGAATCGTAAATAAATCCTTTTACAAGATACGACCAATGAAGAATATTCTATAACATGCAGAAAGGATATGGCATTCAGGAATATAACCTCATCACATAAATTCCAGTAACATGTTAGTGTTACACGGTTTACAAAGGTAGATCCATCCTGGTATGTATACTTATAAGTTAAGACTTATTATTTAACTTATGATTATATACTGATGACTTGAAGGTATATTGATTTTTTTTTTTTTTTTTTTTTTTTTTTTTTTAGAAGAAGAAACATTAAATGCATTTGGACGTGCTTGTACTTTCCACACATTCGGAGAACAAGTATTATATATCAGATTCTTAACATCACCCCTAGATACCTGATTATCACTGTTGATAAATCCCAAAAGTCCCTAATCTCTAGTGGGGAACTGAAATCTGATAAGGCCGAGTGCCCCTATTTCTTAAGCCGAGGTTCCAACGACCACACTCACTCGACCCGGGTCTCTCAGCCATCTATGGGGGGCGTCAGGTCAAGACTGGTTTCATAACGTTGACAATGGCGTTGCAACTGCGTAATAATGCTTAACAATCTTCAGTGAGACTCTAATTGACCACTGCTTCCGGGAAAAAAGGATCTAGGATCTGTGGAGAGGATTGACTCTCTTTCTTGGCTAATAGGACTATAATCCTGCCTCGAGTGTGGTCTCATTGTCAGATATAGCTAGTGGAACCGCAGCTTCATGAACGAACGCTGATTCTTTCCCTCGCTGAGACAACTTCACCATCCATGCATCACTTAACCGCCTCAAGTATACCAAACACGTCGCTAAGAAAGAAAACTTTGGTAACTCGGAATTTCGATGGGTAACTCGGGTATTTCGATGAGTGCAGCCATGGTCAGGTAGAAGACGAAGAAGAGAGCGGTGAGAATGGGGCAGACGATGCGACAGAGGGTATTCAACCTGGAAGCGAGGGCAGTGCGGCGGACCTGCAGCCTCTCAGATGCTCCTTTCCTCACCCACAGCAAGCAGCCAGGGGCGCTTTTCTGTTGGGAAGGTCGTAGAATTAGGTCTTACAGCCACAGTAATAATCCAGTAAGGAAAGTACGTGCACGAAAAAAATATGAAGTGTTCAGTGTGCAACGGTTACCAAGTGTGTACTTCAGTAGTGCACATCCTGAAACTTTTCAGATAATATGCTTGAGTCCCTTAAACCATTAGTATATTCCATATCGACGTTACATAATTATTTTGATCGTTGACTGCTGTAAATCACTCAGGTGTGCAACCAGGTACTCAAACAATAATCTTGGGTGAGTAGCTGCCGTACTTTCTATACTGGATAATAATGATGATAATGGCATTGATGGGGATGATGATGATGATCATGATGACAATGATGATAAAGATAATGATAATGAAGGTGATGATAAGAACGGTGATAGTGATAATAATGATGGTGATGATGATAATCATCAGCAGGATAAAAAATAATGATGACAATAACAACGATAATAACTTTTACTAGTGTTATTATCATTAAAATCAATATTATTATCAAAATCATTATTATCATTATCATTAGTATCATCATCATTATCATGATTATTAGTAGTAGTAGTAGCAGTAATTATAATAACAAAGACAATGATAATAATCATATTAAAAGTAATGATAATAACATCAATGATGATGATAATGATTATTGGTTAGCATTCATGCCTGCACAAAAAGTAACCTTTAGTCTCATTTAATTTTGATATTTATCAAGTTATTTATTCGTACATTTATTGATTATGTAGTCAAATAGCATTTAAAAGCAAATTACATCAAATTAACAAAATCGACTTTAAACAAGACAGCTTTAAGTCTATTGTTCATCTTAACACACATACACATGTACACACCAATGAACTGGGCTTGTTATCAACTGCCTATGCTATCAAGCTCTTACATAAAGGAATTAATAAACAACTGATCCCGTGCGCACTTCTGAAAATTTAAAGGTAATGGAATACAGACTCCGGCCAGTCTCGAAAAGGAATAGACTCTAGTGCATCCAGTCTCAGAAATGGAGAAACTGGCAACTCGTCCGTTCTCCGAATTGCCATTTACTTATTTTTTTAATTTATTTTTTCTTATCTATTATTATTTATTTTTATTTTTTTATTATTTATTTATTTATTCATCATTATTCGGCATTTATTTATTTATATATATATTTATTTATTTATTATTATATGTTTTTTAGCAATTGACTTTTATACGTATGTTTACGTATATCTGGTATTATTGGAGGTCATATACAACATACTTATTATTACCTAGATTTCTAATAAGAGTAATATAAAGTCTAGGGCAGGGGTTCCTATCCTAGGGCCCAGGAGGTTCCCAGGAGGGGGGGAGGGGGTGGCACGGGGTATTTTGGGGGCACTGAGTAATATGTTATGTTACCTACAGCACCTCCAAAAAATTCTCTCTCACTTATCAATAAACTGGAATTCTTGTCCTATAACTACTGACACCATTTCACTATTCTTAAAGTACTGTCACACGCACTTTTTCCGTCAGTTTTTGACAGTTTTCTGCGATTTTGTCAATTTTTGAGCGAATTGTCGATTCTCCAATCAGACGATAAAGATCGTTTCCGTCTGAAAACCTTTCCGTCAACTTTTTCAGCCGAAGTCAAATCAAGAGCTATAGTCGAGAATGTTTGTATTTATGTTAAATAAAATTGTCAAAAATTGACGGGAAAAGTGCTAGTGTGACACGGCCTTTTACTAGTAATAACTCAATTTGGAAAGATGAGATTTTTATACATTGGTAAGGGGCCTCAGAAGGAAAAAGGCTGAGAAACACTGGTCTAGGGTGTTTTCTTTTCCTTTGTAGCCTCTCTTCGAAGAAAGATAAGGTGATGATGACAACAAAAGTCAACATAAGAACACTAAGAAGAATTCCATATAAATTTGAGAGAGATGTTTAGAAATACAAAACGTGTACACACAGTGATGAGGTGTTAAGTGATTCGAATAAAAAGAAAGAACTGGTGAATCGGAGTGTTCCATTCTGCCACTTTTTCTTCCGTGGGACAGGACGCACGGCAATGTGTGTGTGTGTGCGTTTGTGTGTGCGTGTGTGTGTGTGTTCCATTACCCCAAAAATAAACACCAATACCATGCTTCACATTTCTTCCAGTACCGAGCATGTGCATTTAGAATCGACTTCAAAATCCCACAAGAGTAATTTGTCATTCTTTTTTTATCCTTAGCACCCTTAACCACTTTTTTTTTATCCTAATCACCCCTAACCACTGTTTATAATCCTAATCACCCTTAACCACTTTTTTATCCTAATCACCCTTAATCCCTTTTTAATCCTAATCACCCTTAAACCACTGCCTCTCACCTTGCACCAGTTGATGAAGGCAACAGTGACGACAACCAAGAAGAGGCTCGTGATGCAATACACAAACCAGATGTCCATCAACTTGAGGTAAGCGGTTTGGGGAATTGAGGCGCTCATCTGAAAAGGTAGAAATGGCATCGGTTTCCTTGTTTCTGTTTCTCGTTCTTGATCTTATTATCTCTTTCACTTTGTCTCTGTTTCTCTTTCTCTTTCTGTCTCTCTTTGTCTTTCTGTCTCTCTTTGTCTTTTTTTTCTCTCTTTAACTCTCTGGCTCTCTGTCGCTCTCTGGTTCTCTCTCTCTCTCTCTCTCTCTCTCTCTCTCTCTCTCTGTCTCTCTCTCTGGAACTATCTCTGTCTATTTATCTGTCCAGCTATTTTTTCTATTGAGAGATGAACATTGATGTGCAGGTCTATAAGAGAGAGAGAGAGAGAGAGAGAGAGAGAGAGAGAGAGAGAGAGAGAGAGAGACAGAGAGACAGACAGACAGACAGACATAGAGAGAGAGAGAGAGAGACAGACAGACAGACAGACAGACAGACAGACAGACAGACAGACAGACAGACAGACAGAGAGCGAGAGAGAGAGAGAGAGAGAAGGGGGGAAGAGAGTATGAAAGAGAACGAGGGAGAGAGAGAGAAGAGTCAAATATCCATTATTCTCAGGCAACACTCTCTCTTTTACGTTCTAGATCCAACGATTAATTCATCGATTACCATATATAGAGAGAGCTTAATAGCCTACATGTTCATCCTTAGACTTTTCTGCGTGTGTAAAAGGCCACAATTCTTTACTTATTGTAGGTAAAATTCGTACAGGTTTCCAGGGAAGGGGAGGGAGAGGGAGGGAGATAGCGAGGGCAAGGAAGTTATAAGGAAGGTGGGAGGGAGAAAAGGGGAGGTGGGGAGATATTGTAAAAGCAGGAAATAAATAGCAGATATTGCCCGCCTCTCTAGTGTATAAATATCCTTACATCCGTACCTGCGCCCTCCTTTCCCCTAACCTTCCCCACCACATCCCCTACCTTCTTCCCCCCCTCCCCACCTTTGTACTCTCCCCTCACCTCCTCCTTTCCCCTCTTGCCTCCCCCCTCCTTCCCCCCAGTCCTCCCACTCCCACCCCTTTCCCCCTTCCTTCCCCCACTCCCCACCTCTCCTTCTTCCCCCCCTCCTTACCCCACCCACCCCACTTTCCCCTCTTCCCCCACTCTTCCTCCTCCCCCTCCTCCCCCCACATTTCCCCTCACCCTCCCTCCTTTCCTTTCCCCCTTCCTTCCCCACTCTCCACCTTTCCCCTCTTGCCTCCCCTCCTCTCCTTTCCCCTCTCCTTCCCCTCTACCCCCTTCCCTTCTCTCCCCACCTTTCCCCTCCTCCTCCTCCCGCCTCCCACCTCACCCTCACCCACTCCCCCACCCTCACCCACCCTCACCCACCCTCTCCTCCCCTCACCCACTCCCCCACCCTCACCTCCACCCACTCCCACCTGCGTGAAGAAGGCGGCCTCGACCAGCAGCGCCGTCAGAGCCACCATGATCCGCTCGTTGAAGTCCTCGACGGGGAAGAAGAAGACGATGTACCCGATGACGACGATGATGAAGGTCGGGATGTACGTCGACGTGACGTAGAAGGTGGACAGGTTGCGGAACTTCATCGCTACGACCTGGCCGCTGTAGTTTCCCTGGGGGATGAGAGGACGTGGTTGTCAGGAGGGTGGGGTAGGGGGGATACTCTTGGTGTGTTTTCTCCTTTTTTTTTCTTTGTCTCTGGTTCTGTTTCTCTTTCTCTCTCTCTCTCTCTTAATCTTTCTCTCTCTCTCTCTCTCTCTCTCTCTCTCTCTCTCTCTCTCTCTCTCTCTCTCTCTCTCTCTCTCTCTCTCTCTCTCTCTCTCTCTCTTCTCTCTCTCTCTCTCTCTCTCTCTCTCTCTCTCTCTCTCTCTCTCTCTCTCTCTCTCTCTCTCTCCCTCTCTCTCTCTCCCTCTCTCTCTCTCCCTCTCTCCCTCTCTCTCCCTCCCCCTCTCTCCCTCTCCTCCCTCCCTCTCCCTCCCTCCCTCTCCTCTCCTCTCTCCCTCTCCTCTCTCCCTCTCCCTCTCCCTCTCCCTCTCTCTCTCCCTCTCCCTCCCTCCCTCTCCCTCCCTCCCTCCTTCTCCCTCCCTCCCTCCCTCCCTCCCTCCTTCTCCCTCCCTCCCTCCCTTCCTCCCTCCTTCTCCCTCCTTCTCCCTCTCCCTCCCTCCCTCCCTCCCTCTCCCTCTCCCTCTCTCCCTCTCCCTCTCCCTCCCTCCCTCTCCCTCCCTCCCTCTCCCTCCCTCCCTCTCCCTCCCTCCCTCTCCCTCTCCCTCTCTCCCTCTCTGCAACTACCTATCTCTGTCTTTTCATCTGTATAGCTATCTCTAGTTTCCCTATAAGGAGGGTATTAATTAAGAGGATTGTGTAGGAATTTCTACTCTGGATTATTGTTGATGAGTAAAGAAATAAACAAATGGTTTCTGAATACTTAATTTGCATTACTCTATACCACATTTACTTTGTCCTACAGTTATTATCGAGTTAATTAGTCAGTTTGGTATTAGCTGTTAGAGATGGTGGGAAAGGTGGAAATTTATTCTGTAATGAATACCACTATCTTTCCAATCAGTTATTCTATTCGACTAAAATCTTTTTTATTTTATTTTTTATATATAAAACTTTTTTCAATTTTTCTATTAGTTACTGTATTCGACTAAAAACTTTATTTTTTGGAATTTATTTCTTTATTTCTTTATCTATTTTATTTATTTTTACCTATTTATTATTTGTTTTATATAAAACTTCTTTTTTCAAGCTTTCTCTCAGTTATTCTATTCGACTAAAAACTATATATCTTTTCATCCATTTCTTCATTTCTTTATCTATTTTATTTATTTTCATATAATTTTTAAAAATCTTTCTCTCGGTTATTCTACTCGACTAAAAACTTTTTTTTATTCATTTCTTCATTTTATTGTCTATTTTATCTATTTATTATTTTTCATATATATATATATATATATATATATATATATATATATATATATATATATATATATATTCAATCTTTCTCTCAGTTATTCCAAAAACGTCACTCACCACATTCTCCGCCGTCATAACTTCCTCCTTCAGATAATACGCCATCAACTTCCTCTTCCCGATGTACTTGACGCCTGCTCCTTCAGGCACGAGAGCTATGTAGTCCTTCGTCAGTCCTCCCAACACCATGCCCTGAAAGATGTAGCCTTCAAGTAGTACCCTGATTTATACAGAAATATACAAGTACGTATGTAGAAAAGTATGAATGAGATTGGATATCTTTACATCAGGTGTATTTCAGAAATATACAAGAACAAATGTAGAGAAGTATGAATTAGAGTATCTTTTCAATACATGAGATGTATTTCAGGAATATAAGTTTTAATCACACGTCGACTTACCAGCTTGCATGTCTGTGTGTCAAAGGGGAAGGTTATGAGGTCGAACTGACATGAAGTTGTGACAGTGAGCTTCTGCACCAAAACCAGTGGGTTGTGCCGGCCTTCGAAAGTCTCATCTGCGAGTGAAAGTGAGAATCATAAAGTGTTAGAAATTTCGAAAGGGAGAGGTATGCGTTATGTGGAAAGGACTGATGGTAAAAAAATAAATAAATAAATAATAATAATAAAAATAATGAATGAAATAAAATAAAAAATGAATAACAATAATAATAATGGAAATAATAATAATACCAATAATAATAATATAATGGAAATAATAATAACAGTAATAATAATATAATGGAAATAATAATAATATAATGGAAATAATAATAATAATATAATGGAAATAATAATAATATAATGGAAATAATAATAACAACAATAATAATAATATAATGGAATTATAACAAAGATAACAAACTTCAAAATGTCTAATTCTTCCACAGATTTTGTTAGCTTAAAAAATATTTTGGGTTAAAGAATTGTTATATTGAAACTATAAACTATCTTCTAACAGTTTTAACGTATTTTGCAGTAAGTGATAAACAAATTATAACATTATTAAAGCCTTTGTCCGACCCTTCAAGATCAGTGACTTATTTATATGAATTGTGAGTTTATTGATTAAAGTTTGATTATATTATAAAAATGTGATCCCTTTTTCATAGAAAATCAAATCATTTTTTTGTTACAAGGTATACCATCAAAATAAGCAGTTTGTCGAAGAGAAAATACAAAGCCAATCATGCAGAAGGATATACATTTCTAATTATGTCATAGTCAGACCTTAAACTATACCTTCCCATAGTTTTTCGCTGTTGTCAGGCAAAGGGTCCGTGTTCCGCTGAGCCATGAGGAACCTGTGGCGCGTGATTACATTGCTCGTGGTCAAGGCGTCCCCGAAGAACTCCACTTTGGGCATCCACGGCTTTTGCTCCGTCAGGTGAATGATGTTCAACGAGCTGTCCGTCTTCAGGTGATTCAGCATCAGCCGAGGGTCCTTCCACGAGAACCGCACTTCGATCTCGCAGACGAAGTTGAAGCCCGTGAGGTCGAAGGCGCGCATCGACAGCATCAGGACATAGACGGACACGTTGACTGGGGTCGACAGGTGGAGGCGGGGTGGAGGCGACTTTTCATCATACATGGACGGAAAGAGGAGGAAGTCGCAAGAGACCTCGTCGGATTCGTCGAGGCAGTTGATTTCCTTGTTGCATCGCTGGTGGATGGGGATGCAGGTTCCGTCGTCGCAGGAGAACTGGCGCTCCTTGCACGAGGTCATTCTGAGCATGACTTCACGGCTGCCACAAGCATCATTGGTCACTGTCCAATTGTTAAGACCCACCGGGTAGTGGGTAGGGTATTTCAGAGTGAATGTTGCCTTTATGCTGGGGTTATCGAGGCGTGACAACTGCCAGTAGCCAAAATCAGAAGCCGAAGCATTTTCGGGGGGAAGATGTTTGGTCATGATGGAATAGTACACTCCGTTAAACACCGGTACACCTCTCACGTCAGAAAGGAAGTATTCATGGTCAAAGAGTGTCCTATCACACAGGCCACGCAGCTTTAAGAACGAGATTTTGTGAAAGTGGCAAACAGCACAGAATTCCATTGTACAACTTCTGGGTGCCCATTCACCTGAAGAAACAATGTCTTGGCTTCGTTTGAACGATGCACAGGCCTCAGAATCATCGAATGCTGTTTTGTGCCCGAAGTTAGCATAGGTGATGTTCCTTTGGTTTGCTTTGTCATACCAAAACCTCCCTGTCATGTGACGCTGAATTCCGATCCAAACGCTGCTGCAACTGTTGACGTGCGAAAGATATTGCTTATTAAGGGCTGTGTTTTCATTCTTATTCTCTGGTGCCTTCAGGGTGCTTCCGAGAACGTGGCAGAAATGAGAAGTCTGACTGAAGGTCCGCACCTCCGGAAATAAGATATTGTAGGGCATCTGTTTGCTGCAGAAGTGGTTATTGCTCCGTCTTTTTATTTCAACTTTGCTGTTTTCGAAATCCTCGGTCATCTCGGCAAAGGAAATGATAGGTATTGTAGAGACATGCGTAGGTTCGCATTTAGTGTAGTTTTCCATCCCGTCTTTAGAAAGGGTCTTATCGTAGAGGCCAAAGTCCACCAAGGACCCGGCCAAACTTTGGGTCCTGGTGAATCCTCCTCCAGGTCGATCCTGTTCCTGGCCAATGTATAACACACCCCCTCCACGTACACGAAGAGGATCAAGGATGTCGTGCTCGACTCCGAACTTGATTAACCCATCCTGAAGAACTTCATTTTTCCCACCAGCAAAATCCAAAGCCACGCAAATGGACGTCCAGCTGCGAAGTTCCAATTCCAACTTGACATTCCGTTCCCACTTGCGATTGCAGCATCTCATCATCATCTCTTTATTTCTGTAATCAAAGCCTGGCAAAATACTTGGGATTAAATTGATGCACAGTAAACCCCTTTAGTGTAGCTGAAGTTTACATAATGATTGTAAGACAGGATATCATACTGTGATTCTAGGGTTTTCATACAGTATATCAACAGTATAATATAATGAAAACCCAGCCTGCTACGAACGACCAACAACCCTCTCATTAGGTGTTATATTTACTCTACAAAATAAGCAATCACATCACTAAAAATAGGATATTTCAATTACTTTACAAAATAAGCAATCACATCACCAATAATAGGATGTTACAATTACCAATGTATAATTCGTCGTCGTGTTCAGGATGAGCGTAAGAAAGCACCATGATTTCATCCCGTGCTTGAGTGAGATACAAGCGGAAGCAGAAGGTTAGCTGCTCAAGATCTGGTATTTCGCCAAGGTACTTCAGGTAAGTGTCTGTAGAGGCTACTCCACTGCGCTGAAACGTTGCCATGGTAACAGCATTCTCTGACTCTAATTGTTCTAGAAATGATAATAAGTTCTAGCAATTCCTTGACATGTTTTCATATAATTTAAATTAAAGTAATTAAAGTCTTTGAAGTATAATAGAAATGATAATAAGCTCTAGCAATTCTTTGTCATGTTTCTATATGATTAAAAAAATAGTTTTTTTCCTTCAGTGTAATTAAAGTCTTTGAAGTATAGTAGAAATGATAATAAGCTATAGCAATTCTTTGACATGTTTCCATATGATTTTTTTAAATCTTATTTTTCTTCAGTGTAATTAAACTCTTTGAAGTATAATAGAAATGATAATAAGCTCTAGCAATCCATTCATATGTTTTCATATAATTAAAAAAAAAAAACAAATTTTCCTTCAGTGTAATTAAAGTCTTTGAAGTATAGTATACAGCAATAGCCAATAAACCATTAAACCATGACCTTACCTTGTTCATATTGACCATCGACACGGGGACAACAACTGAACAGGGAGAAGATGGTCACACAATATAACACAGCTCCAGTTTGCCTTCTGAGATTCCCTGGTGTTTCCTCGAGTGATTTCTTCCGCTGAAATTTGCTTGTGACTCTATGCTTGTACAGCGCAGAGAAGAGGAAGAACCTGAATGATGTTTGGTCCAGTCTGGTATCGCAAAAAGGAAAAAAGTATGTGAGATTTAAATGCGTTATAACATTGGGTAGTAATGGCAGTGTAAAGGGGAGCAATAGAAGGGAACATTATTCGTGTGTGTGTGTGTGCGTGTGTGTGTGTGTGTGTGTGTGTGTGTGTGTGTGTGTGTGTGTGTGTGTGTGTGTGAGTGAGTGTGAGTGAGTGAGTGAGTGAGTGAGTGAGAGATTGTCTATGCGTGTTTAATTGAATGTCTACATATCTATATCAAAAGCAACCAGAGACTGTAACTGATCTATTGACATTCTTAACATAATTCAAACTGACCTAGCTCCATGCGATTTAACAATGAGCTACCATGCATGAAAGGAAAAAGGGATAAAAATAGTGCATATGAATGAGCCTGTGAAACTTATCTCTTGGAAAAGCTAATGAAGAAAGCCCCATCAAGATGACAATTCTTATTATACTCTTATTAAATTGCATTTCCTTCACCAAGCATTCTTACGATAGAACGACTATCAAAGACTCTGTTTGAATGTCAAATGTGCAATTAAGCTGTAATTTGTATGCAATATCCATCAACATACAGGCAGTATATATTCATGTCCAAATACAGAAATATGGGACAGAATATTGAATTTTATATTTTTGCTTATTTGAAGTGCGTGCATTAAACCAGACTGGACCGTATTTAAGTTAAAAACAACATGATTTAAACACAGGTAAGGGTGAATAATCATATGACTGACAACTGCAGATTTAGCAACCTTAGGTTGCTTTTCTTTTGTTACATACACAATAGCTTGAAGGATGCTTAGGTTGGACAATGCATGGGTCGGACTCTATAGGTTGGGTAATACATGTGATATACATTCCCTTGGCTACATAGTGCAATTGTTGAACGTGGCATAGGTAGAACACTGTAAGCTGGAATCTTGGGATAAAAAAAGAAAAAAAAAAACACGCAGGTTGGACACCCTAATTTAAATGCTACAAGGGTTCAGGCATTCCTTATATTGGACATTATAAGTTTAGGACATTCCTGAGACTAAACACTGCCTGTTGTTTTTTACTCCAAACGGCAAAAGCTGTTTGCTAGTTAGCTTGGACACCACACAAGTTGGGCATTACAAAAGCTGGACTCTTTAACAGCTCCGAAACTGCCCAAACTGTGCATTACAAAAGAGAAACAAAAAGTTGGACTCAAGGAAAGCAGGACATTACAGAAAGTTAGACACCACCAAATTTAAACGCTGCATAAGTTAGACATTATACCAGGACACCTCAGAAGTTAGACACCAGAAGATAAGAAATTTGAACATCAGGACACCACAGAAATTAGACATTCCATAGATTGTGCGCTATACAAATTACACAGTGCAAAAGTGCAGAGAGAGCAATTATCACCTATGTCTTCCTCTTCGCTGTTTTGAAGATTTATTTCATAATAATCTTACCTTCTTCATATTGGCACACTGTTCATATGTTTGTCCATCTGGTCACATATTTGAAGACTTTATCATTATTATCTTTACCTTTGTTATCATTTTAAAAGGAATAATCATATGCTAATAGAAATAATGCCAATAATTCCTACAATATCTGTAGGAATGACAACAATGATAATGTTGATGATTATTGTTATTGATGATTAGAATTTAGATTGCTGATATTGAAATAATTATATTATGGTTATTAATATTATCATTATTATCATAAATGTTATTATAACAATCATTATTATTATTATCATTATTATTATTGTTACTACTAATAACAATGAAAATATCATTATTATCATTACCATCATCGTCATTGTTATTATCATCATCACCATTATCATCATCATATTTTAATTCATTATCATTATCATTGCATATCTTTATTATCATAATCATTATCCTCATTGGCAACCGCAGTGGAGGGCGTAGCTGGAGAAGAGAAGGCCAATCAGCGCGTGAGTACAGTTTGAATCCTGACCAATCAGGGCCCGAGGTGGGAGGGGCGTCCACTCGGGGTAACGGTGGCCATCAACCGAAAACCGTTAGAATTTTTATATTATCATTATTATTATCGTTATAATTGTCGTTATCACTATCATTACTACTATTGTTATTACTATCAGCATTTTATATTATAATCAAAGTATATTATAATCGTATTATATTCTAATAAAAAATATATTATAATCAAATTAATATCAACATTGTATATTATTATTATTATTATTGTTATTATTATTTAAATCATCATTATCATTATCCTTTTATCATTATTATTATCATTATCATTTTAGCATTATTATTATCATTATCATTATAACTATAACTATTGCTACTATCATAAGTAATACTATTATTATCCTTATCTTATCTTATAATCATTACTATTATAATTATTTTTTTATATTTTACTTCATGAAAACAATTATAACTCCTCTTCATAAGGCACATGTTAAACTAAGATTCACAATTTAGACTTTATTACGTAATGACATTTGATACAAGAAATAATGACATGACAAATCCTATAATATTCCCGAGTTCAATTAGCATCAGTTAAAATACATTTAGACCCTGTTCAGACGAGCGACTGCTAGAAGCGCGACTGCCAGGTCAATGGTAGTGAATAGGAGCGCACACACTAGTGGCTATTCACTTCCATTGACCTGGCAGTCGCGCTTCTAGCAGTCGCGCCACTTAAGTTGCTCGTGTGGACAGGGTCTTAATAACGCTTTTGATGTAGCACGAGTAACAAGCACTTAACAATGGGTAATTAGGGATCAGGTACAATACCAGTTTTGATCACGTGTCCGTCCTTTTTCTTTCTTCGTCTTCTAATTTCTTTTCTTCTTCGTCTTCTTCTTTTCTTCTTCTCTTCTTCTTCTTCTCCTTCGTCTTCTTCCTCTTCCTCTTCTTTTCTTCTTCATCAACCTTCTTTACTTCTTTTTTCTTTTCTTTTTCTTCTTTTTTTCTTTTTCTTCTTTTTCTTTACTTCTTTTTCTTCGTCTTCTTTTCTTCTTCCTCTTCTTCTTCCACTTCTTCTTCTCCTTTTTCTTCTACCTCTTTTGATACTATGACCGATATTGTATTATTATTACCGTAATGAACTGTTCATAATTTCAATGTTCTTCAAGCCCTCGTATCATTAATTCAATTAATTCCTTTTTCTAACTTTGACAGTATATCATTATGGTTATTATTACCTTTACTTGAAGCTGTTATCAAATAATTTGAGAAGTAAATAGCTTTATTTAATTGTAATTTTATCAGTGTTTACGAAAATAAAACTGAACGATAGGTTTTTCCAAATTAAGCTCATATTTTTTTTCTAATGATAAAAAATATATAAATATACAAAAATATAAAAAGGAAGATTGGAACGTAAAAGGTCATACTAACCTTTAAAATTTATTAAACAATTGGAAACTGGGCGAAGGTCATTGACTCTCTGTCTATCATTTGCTGTTACCTTGTACAGCAATTGTCAGACAGCATCTTCAATCGTTATTGTTATCGTTATCATTATTATCAGTATTATTATTATTATTATTAGCCTTACCATTGTTATTATTAGTATCATAACTATCATCGTTATCAATATTATCATTAGCATTATTTTTAATCATCATTATCAATATCAATATCTTTATCATTATCACTATCATCATCACTACTATTCCTATCATCATAGCTATTATTATTATTATTATTATTATTATTATATAGATATTTTATAGATATATGGATATGATGATTCATTTTCGCGATTGGCAGTTGTCATCATCATCGTTATTATTATTTTTATGATAATGATAATAATATTCATTGATGTTGATGATGTTATTATGATTATTAATAATATCAATAAACAAAAATGATAATAAAAATAACGATTATAAGAATATTGATAATAAATGTAGTAATGGAATCTGTTATACTAATAGTAATGATTGCATTGATGATAATGACAATAATGATGATAATATTCATGATAAAAATAACAATAAAAATAATATTGATAATGATGATGATAATGATAGTAACAGTAATATAATAAATAATAATAATTATTATTATTCATTATAATGATGATGATAAGCATCATCATATAAACGATAACAATAATGAAAATGATAATATGATAATGGTCGTGATAATAAAAAAATAAAAGGGTAATATTTATAAAGATAATGATGATAATTATAATAATAGTAATAATAATTATTATAATACCGATAATAATGATTATGATAATGATAATGTTAATAATAATGATAACTATTACGACTAGAAAAGAATAATAATAATGTGGTTAAGCATCCTGCACTTTTAATTTCTAATTTTATTTCATGAATTACTGGGATGTGCCTTTTTTCTCTTTTTTTTGGGCGCGATTTTAATTGATTTCTGACTGGAACTTTAAGAGATCAGAGACGGGATATGGATTTCTTTTTAAATCCTGTATATATACGTTCTTTTTAATAGATATTAAGAATGCTATCGATTATAAGTGCTATATCAATGATTGGCGTACTGGCCTCAACGTTAAAAATCGATGCCAAAATTCATAAGGCAGAGCAAAGATTTATTCAGTGAAAACGTAGTAATTTCATTTCAAAATAAGTGGAATCTTTTAAAATAATATCGATATATAAGAGGATTTTCCACACTACCATATCCTAATTCATAGAAATAAACATTCACTTCATGATGAGTGGAATCTTCTAAAATACTCTCGATATATAAGAGGATTTTCCATACTACCAAATTCTAACTTGGTAGTATGGAAATGGAAATAGAAATAAACATTGCTATATTACCTTATCCCTAATGTGCTACTGTTCACAGAGGATCTAAACACACAACAGGAAAATTAAGGTAATATACAATACAGGCAATATTGGTGTGTGAGGAATATATATGAGCAACTTTGAGATCTGCGGACGTCTTAGCTACACAGGATCTCAAAGCACTGTACTTGTGCCTATCAGGTGCATTATTTACATAGATGTGTGGTGGTTGGTGGTTAATGCTTCTAACAGAATGTGCTAGATATCAAAGATCGTATAGCACTATGTTACTGTGGTGAAAGGGGTTTAAAGGAGTTCTTTATTAGAGCAAAATGTCTCAGATCACACGGTTCTTATGGCAAAATAGCTGTGAGGTCAGAATGAGGATCTATGTTAAAAGATACAAAGACTTACGTATACAGAAGAACTTTCGTGTTCAAAATGATTTCAAATAAACTAAGACTTCTCTGATATCCAGGACCTCAAGATCAATCAGACTGATTGCTCTGATTTCGGGATCATTGAAGTTGTTGATTAGCTGGTGTCTGAAGTCTTATAACGTTTGATTAGATGATATTAGAGACTCCTTGACCTTACATTCAATGACTTGCCTCAACAGTAGACTCAAAGCACCAATCGACCAGAGATTATAATAGTTTCCACCCAGCTGCTTAGAACGCTGAACCGTAAATCAATCAAGAATGAAATCAGATTAAGAATGGAAGAAAAAGCATCACCAAACTGCCTCGTTCTGGGGGGACTCTTTCCGGTACGAAGCAGAACCTAAGTGAGCTTAACCCTGGAGGAGAATCACTTGGAAAAGAAACTCTGGTAACTCGGAATTTCGATGGGTAACTCAGGTATTTCGATGAGTGCGGCCATGGTCAGATAGAAGATGAAGAAGAGAGCGGTCAGGATAGGACACACGATGCGACAAAGGATATTCAACCTGGAAGCGAGGGCGGCGCGGCGGGACGCAAGCCTGCCTTGGGACTTGACTTCGTGCTTCCTCAACCACAGCAAGAAAGAAGGGGCGCATTTCTGTAGGAGTAGAGAATACGTAATTAGAATTTATCAGTAAATAAAACTCATTCAAACGAGGTCTAGCTAACCTATTTATCACAGGACATCTCACGTGGTAATTCCATAACCTTGAACCATAATATACTTTCATTCATCTCAAGTATTTCCAAATGAATGGTAATTCTATAACCTTAAACCATAATATACTTTCATTCATCTCAAGTATTTCGAAATGAATGGTAATTCTATAACCTCTAACAAACCATAGACTGCTTTTATTTCAACACGAGTTATGGATTCCCACCTTGCACCAGTTGATGAAGGCAACAGTAACGACAACCAAGAAGAGGCTCGTGATGCAATACACAAACCAGATGTCCACCAGCTTGAGGTAAGCCGTCTGGGGAATCGAGGCGCTCATCTGGAGGTATAAATAAAATTGGTTTTTATTTTCTCTCTTTGTTGAGAGGCGGATAGAGATGGATAGACTAACAGCGAGAAAGAGAGAGGTTTATATACATTCATACACACTAAATACATAAAGTTAAGGTACAAACATACACCAGCACAA
>NC_091591.1:18218557-18223557 GCF_042767895.1 Penaeus vannamei | reverse complement strand
ACCACTCGGGTTCCGGTTCTGTTTGATTCTGACTAATTACAGAGTAACAATTAATAGGTTTGATTCTGATTAATTACAGAGTAACAGTTAATAGGTTTGATTCTGACTAATTACAGAGTAATAATTAATAGGTTTGATTCTGATTAATTACAGAGTAACAGTTAATAGGTTTGATTCTGACTAATTACAGAGAAACAATTAATAGGTTTGATTCTGACTAATTACAGAGAAACAATTAATAGGTTTGATTCTGACTAATTACAGAGTAACAATTAATAGGTTTGATTCTGACTAATTACAGAGTAACAATTAATAGGTTTGATTCTGACTAATTACAGAGTAACAATTAATAGGTTTGATTCTGACTAATTATAGAGTAACAATTAATAGGTTTGATTCTGACTAATTACAGAGTAACAATTAATAGGTTTGATTCTGACTAATTATAGAGTAACAATTAATAGGTTTGATTCTGACTAATTACAGAGTAACAATTAATAGGTTTGATTCTGATTAATTACAGAGTAACAATTAATAGGTTTGATTCTGACTAATTATAGAGTAACAATTAATAGGTTTGATTCTGACTAATTACAGAGTAACAATTAATAGGTTTGATTCTGATTAATTACAGAGTAACAATTAATAGGTTTGTGTTCAATTATTCTGACTCTCGTATGTGTTAATGTCACTTTATTTCGTATATTGTTTTATAAATTTAATAATTATATTAATAAATCTCGTCTGTTTCATGCATGTTCCTTCCCTTATTTCGTATATTGTTTAGTAAATTGCATGAATATTTTAAATAATCTCGTCTGTTTTATGTGTGGATAATTCTCATTATTTAAAGCAATTTATAAAGTCACATCCGATGTTAAATAAAACAAATTGATGTGAAGGCTGTAGGAAATTCTAACCGAAGCTATGTCTCATTCACACGGTTTCAACAGCAAGGAATTTCGCTAATAACCGATAAGAATTTCGTCGATCAATTCTCATCAATCAAGAAAAAAGTAAATAAATAAATAATAAAATAAAATAGAAAAGTAAATAAATAGATAATGAAATAAAATAGAAAAGTAAATAAATAGATAATAAAATAAAATAGAAAAGTAAATAAATAAATAATAAAATAAAATAGAAAAGTAAATAAATAAATAATAAAATAAAATAGAAAATCATCCGAAATCAGCATTAGATCAGCTGTTACCTCTGGCGTCTATTAGAGCGAATTAATATGCAAATCGTGTTTGTTTACGCGTGACTTCTGTGGTTCGGGAAAGTTGAAGACCACTCGGGTTCCGGTTCTGTTTGATTCTGAGTAATTACAGAGAAACAATTAATAGGTTTGATTCTGACTAATTACAGAGTAGCAATTAATAGGTTTGATTCTGATTAATTACAGAGTAACAATTAATAGGTTTGATTCTGACTAATTACAGAGAAACAATTAATAGGTTTGATTCTGACTAATTACAGAGTACCAATTAATAGGTTTGATTCTGACTAATTACAGAGTAACAATTAATAGGTTTGATTCTGACTAATTACATAGTAACAATTAATAGGTTTGTGTTCAATTATTCTCACTATTGTATGTGTTAATGTCCCCTTATTTCGTATATCGTTTTATAAATTTCTTAATTATATTAATAAATCTCGTCTGTTTCATGTATGTTAGTTCCCTTATTTCGTATATTGTTTAGTAAATTGCATGAATATTTTAATAATTCTCGTCTGCTTCATGTATGGATAATTATCATTATTTAAATCAATTTATAAAGTCACATCCAATTTGTTTTATGTTAAATAATACAATTTGATATGAAGGTTGTAGGAAATTCTAACCGAAGCCATGTCTCATTCACACGGTTTCAACAGCAAGGAATTTCGCTAATAACCGATAAGAATTTTCGTCGATCAATTCTCATCAATCAAAAAAAAAAATAATAATAATAAATAATAAAATAAAATATAAAAGTAAATAAATAGATAATGAAATAAAATAGAAAAGCAAATAAATAAATAATAAAATAGAATAAAAAAGTAAAAAAAAAAAAGTAATTTTCATGGTGTGCGTGTTTCGAGGAAAATGGTTCGTCATTTGAAATTTCCATCGCATGTCCACTCCTGGCCTCGCCGGTGTCAATCACCCCCTGGCATAATTAGGTAACATTTCCCCGCCTAAATGATTGCTAGAAGATAATCACAGGAAGACGAGAATTAGTGCATTCTTGTCTTGAGGGATCGTCTTCAGAAATGAGTTTTACGCCTTTTTCAACAAGAAGCGAAATGGCGAGAACAGGATCACGTGTATCTGTACGTGCGCACGTGAATGCCTGCCATGGGACTCCCTGGCGTGTCCGCAGGCAAGGAAGAGACTTGTAAATACAGTGAACCTTCGTTATAACGCGGTTCACCTTTCACGTTCTCGCTGCTTCACGCATTGTGTTTGTATTCTGATTGGCTAAACAGTCTCTCCGCTTCTTCTCTAACTGTGTGTCAATAACGTTACGGTTTGATATGTACATGTACGTAAAACAGCTTGCAAAATTTAAGTTTGCAAATTTTCTCTAAAACCCATGAAGCCTTCAGTTCGTATTGGTGATTAAAATTATTATTTTACAGTACAGTAGTTATTTGGGCCTGTAAAAACGTTTTGTTCTTTGGTTTCAATGTATTGTAATTTCATTGTATAATAATTGTAAAAAAAATAAAGGTTACTGCTTCACGGATTTCGCCTTTCACGGGTTCTTTTTGGAACGTAACCCCCGCGAAAAACGAGGGTTCACTGTATATCTATTCATATCCATACACACAAGGGCCATAAATATTCAGTTCTAGTAAGGAAGGAATGAGTTTCATAACAGGCTGACTCACCAATTTGCATGTCTGAGTGTCGAAGGGGAAGGTTATGAGGTCGAACTGGCACGAGGTTGTGACTGTGAGTTTCTGGACCATCACCAGCGGGTTGTCACGGCCCTCGAAGGTCTCGTCTGAGTGTGAAAGTGTGAGGAATTTTGAATGAATGAGATAAGAGTGACCCTGTGTGGGAGATAATGGATAGGCGAGTTAAGAGTTTCCAAATAGAATGAGAGTTTATAAGCTTAGTCTATGAATATTTATAACCTCTCCAATAAGGATTCGATCCCTCTCCGCCAATGCAAGACGGCCCCCCAGACCACTCGTCTTGCATTCACGTGCATTGGCGGCGAGGGATCAAATCCCGATTGGAGAGGTTATAAATATTCATGATAAAAATGCAGTAGTGCTTTATTCCATCTTTCAAGCTTAGTCCATATGACCAAGATTATTTAGTTCCTGTTATATTTTACATTTCTTTCATCATACTTAATGCTATGGCTGCGGGGCGCTTGACTGTACCTTCCCATAGTTTTGCACTGTTGTCAGGCAGAGGCTCCTTCTTCCTCTGGCCCATCAGGAAGCTGTATCGCTCGTTCACGTCGCTCGTGGTCAGGGCATCGCCGAAGAACTCCACGTCGGGCTTCCAGGGCATGCGCTCCGTCAGGTGAATGATGTTCAAGAAGCTGTCCTCCTTCAGGTGCAGCAGCGTCAGCCGAGAGTCCTTCCACGAGAACCGCACTTCGATCTCGCACACGAAGTTGAAGCCCGTGAGGTCGAAGGCGCGCATCGACAGCATCAGGACATAGACGGACACGTTGACCGGGCTGGAAGGGCGCAGGCGCGGCGGCGGAGACTTGTCGTCGTACCTCGAGGGAAAGACCAAGAAGTTGCAAGAGACTTCGTCGGATTCGTCGAGGCAGTTGATTTCCTTGTTGCATCGCTGGTGGATGGGGATGCAGGTTCCGTCGTCGCAGGAGAACTGGCGCTCCTTGCACGACGTCATCCTGAGGGGGACTTCCCGGTCGCCGCAGACGTCGTTGCTCACCGTCCAGTTGTTGAGGCCCACCGGGTAGTGGGTGGGGAAGCTCAGGGCCAGCGTCGCCCTCACGCTGGGGGCGTCGAGGCGCGACAGCTGCCAGAAGCCGAAGTCGGAAGCCGAGGCGTTTTCAGGGGGCGTGTGCTTGGTGATGACGGAGTAGTATGCCCCGCTGAACCTGGGCGAGTCTTGGGCACTGGGCAGGAAATATTCGCGGTCGAACAGCGACCTCTCGCACAAACCTCGCAGCTTTAGGAACGACATCCGCTCGAAGCGACAGACGGGGCAGAACTTCATCTCGCAGTCCCTAGCCGCCCACTCGCCCGACGAAACGGTGTCCTGGCTTCGCTTGAATGACGCGCAGGCCTCGGAGTCGTCGAAGGCCGCTTTGTACCCGAAGTTGACGTAGCTGATTCTCTTCTGCGTCGCCGTGTCGTACCAGTACCTCCCCGTCATGTTACGCTGAATGCCGAGCCACACGCTGCCGCAGGTGTCGACATGCATGAGAGAGAGGTTGTTAAGCGCTGTGTTATCGTCGGTGTTCTTCGGTGCTTTCACGTCGGCTGCGAGAATGTGGCAGTGATGAGAAGCCTCGTCAAAGGTCCGCACCTCCGGGAACAGGATGTCATAGGGCTTCCTTTCACTGCAGAAGCGACTGCCATTCACGGTTTCGATTTCCACGTCGCCGACATCGAAGTCACTGGTAATGTTACTGAAGTCGAGAAACGGAGCCGCGGAGACTTGCATAGGCTCACAGTTGCTGTATTTTTTCAAGACGCTTGTTGAGAAGATGTTCTCGTACAGGCGGTAGTCCACCAGAGATCCCGCCAGGCTTTGGGTCTTGTCGAACCCTTCTCCGGGGCGGTCCTGTTCCTGGCCAATGTACAGCAGACCTCCTCCACGTATGTGCAGAGTCCCGAGAGACTCGTCTATGATATCAGGCATGACTCTTCCATCCTGTACGACCACATTCTTCCCATTAGCAAGGTCCAGAGACACGCAAATGGAGGTCCAGACGCGCAGTTCCACCTTCAGCTTAACGTCCCGCGCCCACTTGGGGTCACAACAGGTCATCATCAGTTCACTATTTTTGTAA
>NC_091591.1:18193988-18203988 GCF_042767895.1 Penaeus vannamei | reverse complement strand
ATATATATAAACCGACTGGTCTACCATGACGTGACAGGTGCATCGGGGCAAAGCCAAGGAGAGATGATTCAGAATTGATATTTTGCCTGGCTGCGTCCGGGTTCAACCGCGAAACTGGCTTGTTAGGGCCAGGAAGAACGACTGCAGGGCCAGAGTATAGTTCCTTGGCCTAACACTCGCCACTGTCACCCGATTACTAGGTTCGGGAACCATGGTTGTTGTACAAATGGGCGTTAATGTGGAAGAAGGGGTGAAGGAGAGACATATATATTTATTTATCTGTGTGTGTGTGTGCAAGTGTGTCTAAATGTAAGTGTGTGCGTGTGTGTGTGTGTGTGTGTGTGTGTGTGTGTGTGTGTGTGTGTGTGTGTGTGTGTGTGTGTGTGTGTGTGTGTGTGTAGTTGTAAAATATAGAAAGTGTTGTCCTTGCATTTGTGTGCCCGTACTGAGAACAAACTCATAAGATTCTTCTCCTTATGACTATGTGTGCATAACAGAAACAGGTTGTAGTAGTGTATGATGTTTATTGACAAGAGTCTGTTGTTGGGTCTTAGCTTAATATACTCTGATTTTAACTAAGAAAAAAAATCAGACCTTCCGGGGTACGATAAGCAGCGAAACCATTAACCATGCTGTTCCGATGCCCTGAATCTGAGAAAGTGAGTCAGGTCCAACCCCATGTTTCAACACCAGACTTCACTCGAGCACAGTAGTTCCCTGGTTTGAGGAAAAGCTTTTTCAGTACATGTAATATTCATTTGGCGCAAGTTCACACCAACAGGACGTCATCCCGGCGTGAAGTGGTGAATACAACCCTGAATAAATTCCCATGAGGGAATCACAACTGCAGTGCTAAACTTGGTAATTGGGCTTTTCGTGTCGGAACTGGCCGATGGGTACGAACCTTCTAAGGGCACTGTTAGCCTGGGATAAATAGGGCTAGTTAAAACAAAATAGAAATTTAGTAATAATGAAAAGAGTAATAATGAAAACATTCAACATTTATAGCTCCCTCATTATCTTTGATGGCATTTGAACTTTCCTGTGTATTCGTAACGTCAATGAACGGGAAATAAAATACAAATGAAAATAAAGGTAATACAAAAGAACTAAAAGAACCTCTTTAACATTTACTAATAACCCGCAATTATATATATGTATATATATATATACATATATATAATATATATATATATATATATATGATTTCAGACTTGTTATAATAATATATCTGACAAAACAAACTACAAGCCGAATAAACACAATTTCCATGCTAAAAAAATATTAAAATTAGGTGCCTTTGTCTGTCTCATGAATATGTCAGGTCATTGCCCTGTTGCAGTCTTTTATCCTAGGACTTCTGCTCTAGAGGTGCATTACCTGCGGTTATTAGTGGTGAGGCGACTGCCGGTAAATGTTTCAAGTCTTCTCTGCACTAATTAACCCAGGTGGTCGGGTCGCCGGAGGTCAAAAGTAAATAAATGAATAACTGTTGTCTTCCAGATAGCAAGATCTTCATTGCCCTGGCTTAAAACAATTAAATTTAAGTGTTAGATGTCAAAGAAAGGCCTAACATAAATAATAGATATAGATCAAATTATGAGACAGGACGTCAGCCTGGCTAGAAGGGTGGTTTACCATGACACGACAAGATGTCAGTCATTTTACTACCCTTCAAATTTTGTTTCCTTTTATTTATTATTTTTTTTTTCGTATACCGATGTTATTATGTTTTTGTCATTCTTTAATTCTTTCTTTTTTCTATTTTTTTTTCTTTCGTTTTTTCCTGGTTCCATCTTCTTTCATTTCCTTTACGTTATTATATCCTGCAGGTATTTGTCCTTTTCTCTCATTCCCTTGTAAGTTCAAAGTTTGTATGTTTTTTGCTATTCACTTTCTAAATTCCATTTTCCCTTAATTTCTCCTTTTTGTTATTGTTGTTGCATTTCCTTTCTCTTTTACGACATGTTCATGTTTTTTATCTTATGGTCTACTTACATGAACAATGGATAAATATTGAACATGTTTTTCCACTTTTCTTAAACTTAGACAACAATGTGGTAATTAGAAAGCCACTTAATCGTCAACCACTCTCTTTCTCTCCTTCCCCTCTCGTTCCTCTTCCTCCATTCCCTTCCCCTCATTCTATCAGTTGCTTAGAACATCATCTTCACACATTAGCCGAGCGACACCTTTCCATAAATTGACATTATTTGAGAAAGTTGACAAGAGGCAGGTGGTGGATGTGGTTACGTATTCATATATGTGTATATGTCTATGTGTATGTATGCATATGTATTTGTATAAAGATGCATATGTACATGTAGGTATATACTTGTGTGTGTGTTATCTTAGGTCCATGCCCAGTTTCAGTATTCTGTGTTCGGATCATTGTAAGGTCTGCAGTGCGAGATAGATGCCCAGTAATTGTCTTTAGATTTCGTGTTCCTCCCTTCACGCCGGGATGACGTCCCTTCACGTCACGGCAGAACACCCATCATGGCCTGATGACGTCTTGTCGCGTTATGGTAGACCGTCCTTCACGCAAGAATGACGTTCTTGTAGTAATCGGCAACGTAAGGTAGTGTCAGGCTTCGACACTTGCATCGTGTACTTGTTACTTTCACGTACACTCAATGACTCGTATTGAAATGTGCCGAGTAGTAAGCACGGTGAGTTTGGAATAAATATCGTTTATGAGATGGGAGCTACTATACATGAACGTATCGTTGGTGTCAGGTAGTACTCTCATCGTAATACCTGTGCACACCTTTTGGTTCCGTAACATTATGTTTAGCGTGCATAGCATGGTCTCATATTGTGCTCTTCCGGAAGTTTAAAAACTAACACAACCCAGGTGGAAAATTTAAAGGATCCTGGTCACAAAATCCTCGCTAAAGAAATATCATGCACAAAAAAAGAAAAAAAATGTATAAACCTAATTTCTAATAAGGTAGCTTGAATCTATATAAACATGAATGCACAAAATTATTTTCTTTCACATAAATTTGCATTACAGACCAGCCAATTAATATGCACAGGCAATGCCCCTCTAAGCCAGAGATCGTGGGACAAAAGTCTGCAACGGGGTATTGATCTACTAATGAGGGAAAGCTTTTTCATTATCATTTCAGGGCACTAATTTCCTGTTTTATCAGCCTACTGTTGAGCTCCCATTGTTTGTAGCATTACGCAGATGTGATTGTGTCTTTTTTGCCATCAGATTTACTATACTGAAATGATCATATGTATATATATACATATATATCTATATGTACGTATGTACATATGAAAGCCATGCTATTAGTGTTATATTCTTCTGAATTAAGTCTTTAAATCAATAATTTGTCTCAGGCTCTTCTGTTACTTATCAGTTAACATGGGAAGCATTATGGTGGTTGACCCCCTTAAGGCTTGAGGGGTTATCTATCTTTCTTCCTATTTAACTATCAATCTATTGATATAGTCATATATAGATTGATAGATAGTTAGATGGATAGATAGATATAGATAGAAGATATACACCTTTATCTATATCTATCTATAACTACATATGTGTGTATGTGGGTTGTCGACCATGATGCTTGAACGGCTGTCTTCCAGGACGCGACGGTGTAGTGAACCAACTAACAGGAAGAAAATTGACTCATCAAAAGGATCCCAAGTTATTCATGGCAGGGCTGGATGCCTAGAACTTCCACCAATGATAATTAGGGACAACCGCCGCAGACATTACAGATTTATTCATTCTTGTGACTATGCTTTCAGTTATACATGTTTAAATCTTTCCAGAACTCCAAGCACATAACTAGTTGTTTGCACCATTAAGACGTTGACGAAGGCATTAGAGATTAACGCTCACACGGCCCAGGATATAGCTGATGTTGCAGTACAAGGGTTAATATAATTATAGCAGGGATTTTCTAGCAAGAGCCAGGATATCCTATTGATCCTTATTGTAAATTCACATAGAGGTGAAATTCGAGTTATCGAAATATTTCCAAACCTTGTATTTTATTGTGAAGGACTGAGGACTCAAGGTAGAATAATTTGTTTGTAAGTTAATTAATTATACTAGCAGTATATGTAGGTTTTGCTCTATGTTTGTCATTTATGTGTCTATATATCTCAGATAGCTCATTAAATATAACCTTTATGTGTTTATTTTTCTTTGGCAACTTCTGCCGAGGCTCCTTTCGATTTCTCACACGAAGAACATTAGTTTTGTTTCATTTTTGTAAGATCAGATTATGGAACCCCGTTGTGCCCGCTAAACGTAATGTTAGGGAACCAAACGGGTTTAACGAGTGCTGTGAGTCCTCCTTGACACCAAAGATATGCTCATACATTAGCTCATATTTCATTAACGACGTGGAGAGGCATGACTGAGAACGAATATCTCCACAATACAAGAGATGTATTTTACCGGTTTCGATTTCATGTATTTCTGACGAAGATGTAATCGAAACCGGTCAAATGCATCTCTTGTATTGTGAAGATATTCGTTCTCATTCATACCTTTCCAAAATTGTCAACTTGAATACGGTTCATCCTTCATAAACGATATTTATTTGAGATATGCCCGCTCCGTCGGCATATCTGAGTGTAGTTGAGTGTGCGTGAAAGTAATAAGTGGACGATATGTGTCACAAGTCTTACATTTTGATACGTGGATGATACAAGTGTCAAAGTCTTACATTTTGACACGTGGATGATATAAGTGTCAAAGTCTTACATTTTGATACGTGAATGATATAAGTGTCAAAGTCTTACATTTTGATACGTGAATGATACAAGTGTCAGTCTTACATTTTGATACGTGGATGATATAAGTGTCAAAGTCTTACATTTTGATACGTGAATGATACAAGTGTCAGTCTTACATTTTGATACGTGAGTGATATAAGTGTCAAAGTCTTACATTTTGATAAGTGAATGATATAAGTGTCAAAGTCTTACATGTTGATACGTGAATATGTGTCAAAGTCTTACATTTTGATACGTGAATGATATAAGTGTCAAAGTCTTACATTTTGATACGTGAATGATATAAGTGTCAAAGTCTTACATTTTGATACGTGAATGATATAAGTGTCAAAGTCTTACATTTTGATACGTGGATGATACAAGTGTCAAAAGTCTTACATTTTGATACGTGAATGATATAAGTGTCAAAGTCTTACATTTTGATACGTGAATGATACAAGTGTCAAAGTCTTACATTCTGATACGTGAATGATACGTGTCAAAGTCTTACATTTTGATACGTGAATGATATGTGTCAAAGTCTTACATGTTGATACGTGGATGATACAAGTGTCAAAGTCTTACATTTTGATACGTGGATGATATAAGTGTCAAAGTTACATTTTGATACGTGGATGATATAAGTGTCAAAGTTACATTTTGATACGTGGATGATATAAGTGTCAAAGTCTTACATTTTGATACGTGAATGATATGTGTCAAAGTCTTACATTTTGATACGTGAATGATACAAGTGTCAAAGTCTTACATTTTGATAAGTGAATGATACAAGTGTCAAAGTCTTACATTTTGATACGTGAATGATATGTGTCAATGTCTTACATTCTGATACGTGAGTGATATAAGTGTCAAAGTCTTACATTTTGATACGAGAAGGATATAAGTATCAAAGTCTTACATTTTGATAAGTGAAAGATATGTGTCAAAGTCTTACATTATGATTAAACGTTGTTGGTCACTACACCAGGACGCCATTCCGGAGTGAAGAGCGGTCTACTCTGACACGACAGGACGTCATACACCACCATTCAAGTTAATTACTAGGAAGGAGCAAATGGACTACGTACAAGAAAGAAGCGCCAACTACCGTAAACGTTTATCTTCCTCCCCGTAAATGTCCACCGAAGCAACGGAAAGAGAACCGCCCGCCCGCACTGCACATCTAAGAAATGAAACAAATAAATAATACCATCCTTATTTTGCTATCTATAAAAAAAGAAAAAAAATGGACGCAAAACCTCGCAACCTGGACCCCAAAGAATCACCCATATTCCAAGAAAAAATAAAAACTATTTGGACGCAAAACCTCACAACCTGGACCCCTAAGAATCGCCCATATTCCAAGAAAAATACAACTATTTAGACGCAAAACCTCACAACCTGGACCCCTAAGAATCACCCATATTCCAAGAAAAGATAAACTATTTAGACGCAAAACCTCACAACCTGGACCCCTAAGAATCACCCATATTCCAAGAAAAGATAAACTATTTAGACGCAAAACCTCACAACCTGGACCACTAAGAATCACCCATATTCCAAGAAAAAATAAACTATTTAGACGCAAAACCTCACAACCTGGACCCCTAAGAATCACCCATATTCCAAGAAAAAAAATAACTATTTAGACGCAAAACCTCACAACCTGGACCCCTAAGAATCACCCATATTCCAAGAAAAAAAAAAACTATCTAGACGCAAAACCTCACAACCTGGACCCCAAAGAATCACTAATATTCCAAGAAAAGATAGACTATCTAGACGCAAAACCTCACAACCTGGACCCCCAAGAATCACCCATATTCCAAGAAAAAAAAAACTATTTAGACGCAAAACCTCACAACCTAGACCCCTAAGAATCACCCATATTCCAAGAAAAGATAAACTATCTAGACGCAAAACCTCACAACCTAGACCCCTAAGAATCACCCATATTCCAGGAAAAAAAAAATCTATCTAGACGCAAAACCTCACAACCTGGACCCCAAAGAATCACCCATATTCCAAGAAAAAACAAAACTATCTAGACGCAAAACCTCACAACCTGGACCCCTAAGAATCATCCATATTCCAAGAAAAGATAAACTATTTGGACGCAAAACCTCACAACCTACACCCCCAAGAATCACCAATATTCCAAGAAAAGATAAACTATTTAGACGCAAAACCTCACAACCTGGACCCCTAAGAATCACCCACATTCCAAGAAAAAAAAAACTATTTAGACGCAAAACCTCACAACCTGGACCCCAAAGAATCACCCATATTCCAAGAAAAGATAAACTATCTAGACGCAAAACCTCACAACCTGGACCCCTAAGAATCACCCATATTCCAAGAAAAAATAAACTATTTAGACGCAAAACCTCACAACCTGGACCCCTAAGAATCACCCATATTCCAAGAAAAGATAAACTATCTAGACGCAAAACCTCACAACCTGGACCCCTAAGAATCACCCATATTCCAAGAAAAAAAAACTATTTAGACGCAAAACCTCACAACCTGGACCCCTAAGAATCACCCATATTCCAAGAAAAAAATAAACTATTTAGACGCAAAACCTCACAACCTGGACCCCTAAGAATCACCCATATTCCAAGAAAAGATAAACTATTTAGACGCAAAACCTCACAACCTGGACCGCTAAGAATCACCCATATTCCAAGAAAAGATAAACTATTTAGACGCAAAACCTCACAACCTGGACCCCTAAGAATCACCCATATTCCAAGAAAAGATAAACTATTTAGACGCAAAACCTCACAACCTGGACCCCTAAGAATCACCCATATTCCAAGAAAAAAAAAACTATTTAGACGTAAAACCTCACAACCTGGACCCCTAAGAATCACCCATATTCCAAGAAAAAAAAACTATTTAGACGCAAAACCTCACAACCTGGACCCCTAAGAATCACCCATATTCCAAGAAAAGATAAACTATTTAGACGCAAAACCTCACAACCTGGACCGCTAAGAATCACCCATATTCCAAGAAAAGATAAACTATTTAGACGCAAAACCTCACAACCTGGACCGCTAAGAATCACCCATATTCCAAGAAAAAATAAACTATTTGGACGCAAAACCTCACAACCTGGACCCCTAAGAATCACCCATATTCCAAGAAAAGATAAAATATCTAGACGCAAAACCTCACAACCTGGACCGCTAAGAATCACCCATATTCCAAGAAAAGATAAAATATCTAGACGCAAAACCTCACAACCTGGACCCCTAAGAATCACCCATATTCCAAGAAAAGATAAAATATCTAGACGCAAAACCTTACAACCTGGACCCCTAAGAATCACCCATATTCCAAGAAAAAAAAACTATTTAGACGCAAAACCTCACAACCTAGACCCCTAAGAATCACCCATATTCCAAGAAAAAAAACTATTTAGACGCAAAACCTCACAACCTGGACCCCCAAGAATCACCCATATTCCAAGAAAAGATAAAATATTTAGACGCAAAACCTCACAACCTGGACCCCTAACAATCACCCATATTCCAAGAAAAAACAAAACTATCTAGACGCAAAACCTCACAACCTGGACCCCCAAGAATCACCCATATTCCAAGAAAAAAAAACTATTTAGACGCAAAACCTCACAACCTGGACCCCTAAGAATCACCCATATTCCAAGAAAAAAATAAACTATTTAGACGCAAAACCTCACAACCTGGACCCCTAAGAATCACCCATATTCCAAGAAAAAAAAATAAACTATTTAGACGCAAAACCTCACAACCTGGACCCCTAAGAATCACCCATATTCCAAGAAAAAAAAAACTATTTAGACGCAAAACCTCACAACCTGGACCCCTAAGAATCACCCATATTCCAAGAAAAAAAAACTATCTAGACGCAAAACCTCACAACCTGGACCCCTAAGAATCACCCATATTCCAAGAAAAGATAAACTATTTAGACGCAAAACCTCACAACCTGGACCCCTAAGAATCACCCATATTCCAAGAAAAGATAAACTATTTAGACGCAAA
Source organism: Penaeus vannamei (assembly GCF_042767895.1). Taxonomy (NCBI): domain Eukaryota; kingdom Metazoa; phylum Arthropoda; class Malacostraca; order Decapoda; family Penaeidae; genus Penaeus; species Penaeus vannamei. The sequence goes on along the minus strand of NC_091591.1, from coordinate 18,195,208 downwards.
ACCTCACAACCTGGACCCCTAAGAATCACCCATATTCCAAGAAAAGATAAAAACTATTTAGACGCAAAACCTCACAACCTGGACCCCTAAGAATCACCCATATTCCAAGAAAAGATAAACTATTTAGACGCAAAACCTCACAACCTGGACCCCTAAGAATCACCCATATTCCAAGAAAAAAAAAACTATCTAGACGCAAAACCTCACAACCTGGACCCCCAAGAATCACCCATATTCCAAGAAAAGATAAACTATCTAGACGCAAAACCTCACAACCTGGACCCCGAAGAATCACCAATATTCCAAGAGAAAAAAAACTATTTAGACGCAAAACCTCACAACCTGGACCCCTAAGAATCACCCATATTCCAAGAGAAAAAAAACTATTTAGACGCAAAACCTCACAACCTGGACCCCTAAGAATCACCCATATTCCAAGAGAAAAAAAACTATTTAGACGCAAAACCTCACAACCTGGAGCCCTAAGAATCACCCATATTCCAAGAGAAAAAAAAACTATTTAGACGCAAAACCTCACAACCTGGACCCCTAAGAATCACCCATATTCCAAGAAAAGACAAACTATTTAGACGCAAAACCTCACAACCTGGACCCCTAAGACTCACCCATATTCCAAGAAAAAAAAAAACTATTTAGACGCAAAACCTCACAACCTGGACCCCTGAGAATAACCCATATTCCAAGAAAAGATAAACTATTTAGACGCAAAACCTCACAACCTGGACCCCTAAGAATCACCCATATTCCAAGAAAAAAAAAACTATCTAGACGCAAAACCTCACAACCTGGACCCCTAAGAATCACCCATATTCCAAGAAAAAAAAACTATCTAGACGCAAAACCTCACAACCTGGACCCCTAAGAATCACCCATATTCCAAGAAAAAAAACTATCTAGACGCAAAACCTCACAACCTGGACCCCTAAGAATCACCCATATTCCAAGAAAAAAAACTATCTAGACGCAAAACCTCACAACCTAGACCCCTAAGAATCACAACTATCTAGACGCAAAACCTCACAACCTGGACCCCAAAGAATCACCCATATTCCAAGAAAAAAAAACTATCTAGACGCAAAACCTCACAACCTGGACCCCTAAGAATCACCCATATTCCAAGAAGAAACAAACTATTTGGACGCAAAACCTCACAACCTGGACCCCCAAGAATCACTCACATTCCAAGAAAAAAAACAACT
>NC_091591.1:18181488-18183988 GCF_042767895.1 Penaeus vannamei | reverse complement strand
TCACAAACACCGACTGTGAAAGATGCATTACCGCCGGAAACATATCACCGTAAACAACAGAAAATCAAAATATAAGATACTAACCGATTTGATTCCATGCTGTAGACTGCAGACGGACGTAGGCAGCAGAAGCACAACACACAGGATTATGCACATGAAGGAAACCAGAGATGTGATGTTTACGTACTGGCAGCGCAACTGTAAGAATGAAAGGTGGACCTACATTATTGTGCGTTAACGTTGTTGTTTTGTTTATGTGAATGAGTAATTGAGCGTGTGTGTAAGAGAGAGAGATGAACAAAAAAAAAAAAAAAAGTTACAAAAGAGTCAATCACAGAATATAACAAATATTCGTCTTCACCAAGAAACAAGAACGACCTCATGACCCACCTTCCGGATGTAATTGGCCTCCAGAACGATCTGAAAGATGAGTGAGATACAGAGCACCGCATGACAGAAATGGGACTGCGAGGAATCCCAGCTGTCAACTCCTTCTGCCACGTCAGGAGGCCGAGGAGAGGTTGCATTAGCTTCTCCTACGTCAAGAGGTCGAAGAGAGGTTGCATTGGCTTCTGGGACTGAGGAAGTAGAGTTCACAGCAGTCGTGAGCTCGTCAGGTTTTTGATTAACTCTGCAGAACTCATCTTCTGTCAAGTTTTGGGTTTGTTCTATCTGTTGCCAGTTCCTGAGGGAGAAATGGCTGTCATCCTCATCGAAATCATCAATATTATTATTCATGTTATTATATATGTTGCCATCACCATAACCAGTAACAATATAAACATCATCATTATCGTTATTACAATAATATGAAATTTACCCAACTGATTTCACCAACCTTCCCAAACGTACAAAAAAAGGAAAAGCTTATGTACAGTTTCCACACTCACCACACCACGACCATGAAGGCAACCAGAGCCGCCATGAAGAACAGCTGGAGAAAAAGCGTCCCCATGTAAATAAACCGCACATAGGACTTCCACTTGTGTCTGAGCCAGGCCTTGGTCAGTGGGTGCTGCAGGAGCTGGGGACAGCGGTGCACAACCATGAGGTTTACGGGGTGTTCCTTCTTCCAGAGGAGGTTGTCGGTGACCATTTCTTCCGCAAAGGGCATGACCCTCCACGAGTCTTGGTAGAAAGGGCTTTGGGGTAAATCCAAGCCACTCTTCTTCTTTTCTAGGGGATAAAGGATAAGTCTGTTAAAATGGGATTGATAATATAACTAGCAAAACAAAACGGTCTTGATAGCGTGATAAATCAATGACAGCAATAAACACTCTCACCAAGACAGTCTACATATATTTAATAGTCTTTTTCATTTCTAAATCGTTTAAGCCACCATTGAGGTATGCACAGGATACCTATAAATATGCGTGTGTGCCTTTATGTACCCGTGTGCTCGTGTGTTTGAATTCAATTAATTAAGTTATGAAACTTGTGAAACAGCTTATACACTCCCAAAACTGACCTCGCCTGATGAAGTAGTTGTCCTCGAATATTCTGAAATCGTAGGACTTGAACCTCGTTGTTGGGCAAGTGGTTGTGCACTTGTTCATCACTTTCTCGGCTATTGAAGGGTAAAGTTTGATAAGTTCCCTGAAGTTACTGCAAGGCTGCTCTTCGTGCCTCTTGGTGGAACCGAAACCCGCTTCCCACCACATGCTCTCCACGATCGTTTCAACAGCTGATCTGGAAAGAGTATTAAAAGATAATCACGATAATAAAATACATGAATATGAATAACTAAAGTGTAAGCTATCATATCTAGACCCCTTGAAGATGTTTTTTTCCTTCAGAATTTACGTTTCTTTCAATGTAATATTATAGTGTCTTGTCTCTGGAGAAATGTGTTAACACTCTATCTTCTAATCTTGTAAACTGAAGTGTTTCTTTTTTCTTCTGTAAAATTTACAGATGTAATTACTACACAAATCAAGATCCCATGTATTGTTAATGTAATTATTGGAAGGCTAAATCAGGTCAAACAAGAGACAGACACACAGAGACATTCGTAAGTAAACACACTTACTTGTTACGTTCTTTTAGCGCCTTGTGAGTGTGTGAGTGAAGCTTCTCCTGTATTCCCTGAGGTAGGGTGGCGAAGCCCTTGAACGGCAGACTCTGCAACAGGAACTGGAATACTTTTTGGTGGCCATTATTGAAGGCATAATCGAAGGGATACCTGTCCCGTTTGTTTTTCTCCTTTCCGCTCACCCTGTCGGCCTCCACGAGCACTCTGCAGCATTCGAGATTACCCTTACACGCAGCTGCATGGAGCGCGACGGAACCCTTGTCGTCTGTCGCGCGTTTGTCGATTCCTCTTTTGATCAGTAATTTTGCGACAGAATGATGACCGTGGTAAGCGCTGAGATGGAGAGCCGTTTGGCCCTGCTTGTTGGCGGCGTTCAGGCGAGCACCCTTCCTCAGGAGCAGGAGGCACGTATCTCTCAGGCCGCTCTTGGCAGCCAGGTGGAAGGGTGTCTCCTTGTTTAGGTTCTCG
>NC_091591.1:18161488-18163988 GCF_042767895.1 Penaeus vannamei | reverse complement strand
AATACATAAATATAATTCTTAAACTGAATAAACAAATATTCTTAGACTAGATAAATAAATGTCATTCTTAAACTAAATAAATAAATTTCATTCTTAAACTAAATACATAAACATTATTCTTAAACTGAATAAATAAATATTTTTAAACTAGATAAATAAATTTCATTCTTAAACTCAATAAATAAATATAATTCTTAAACTGAATAAATAAATAATCTTAAAAAAATAAATAGATGGCATTCTTAAACTCAATAAATAAATGACATTCTTAAACTAAATACATAAATATAATTCTTAAATTGAATAAACAAATATTCTTAAAAAATAAATTAATGTCATTCTTAAACTAAATACATAAATTTCATTCTTAAACTAGATAAATAAATTTCATTCTTAAACTAAATACATAAATATAATTCTTAAACTGAATAAACAAATATTCTTAAAAAATAAATTAATGTCATTCTTAAACTAAATACATAAATTTCATTCTTAAACTAGATAAATAAACGTCATTCTTAAACTCAATAAATAAATGACATTCTTAAACTAAATACATAAATATAATTCTTGAACTGAATAAATAAACATTCTTAAACTAAATAAATAAATTTCATTCTTAAACTAAATACATAAATATAATTCTTAAACTGAATAAACAAATATTCTTAAACTAGATAAATAAATGTCATTCTTAAACTCAATAAATAAATGACATTCTTAAACTAAATACATAACTTTCATTCTTAAACTGAATAAATAAATATTCTTAAACGAAATAAGTAAATTTCATTCTTAAACTAAATACATAAATATAATTCTTAAACTGAATAAACAAATATTCTTAAACTAGATAAATAAATGCCATTCTTAAACTCAATAAATAAATGACATTCTTAAACTAGGTACATAAATATAATTCTTAAACTGAATAAATAAATATTTTTAAACTAGATAAATAAACGTCATTCTTAAACTCAATAAATAAATGACATCCTTAAACTCAATACATAAATATAATTCTTAAACTGAATAAATAAATATTCTTAAACTAAAAACATAAATATAATTTTTAAACTGAATAAATGAATATTCTTAAACTGAATAAATAAATTTCATTCTTAAACTAAATACATAAATATAATTCTTAAGCTGAATAAACAAACATCATTCTTAAATCATATAAACATATATAATTCTTAAACAAACAAACAATCTTAATAGATAAATGCCATTCCTAAACTAGATTAATAAATATAATTTTGAAACTAAACAAACAAATATCATTCTTAAATTAAAAACAAATACATTTCTGAAATTAAAATAAATATCGTTCTTAAACATCATAAATAGATGAAATTCATAAATGGCCGTCATTAATAAATAGCTATAATGATAAATAAAAGCAAATTAACAAATACCATAAATACATATATATAATTGCATAAATAGATTTTTTTTTTTTTATGAGGTTCGAAATAAGTTTTTCTTCCTTTTCCATTGTGCATTTTACCGAAATGAATTATCAATATCTCATATTTTCTGAAGTTATTCTATATTTTCTCTTACATGTCTGTGGTCTTGTGGAATGAAACTTGTTACTTCCATATTAGGAAAATCGCCTTGCCAAAAATCGTAATTTCTTCAATCAAAATGTGTTTAAGTTTGTAATGATACCAACGCTTAATAATAGCAATGATAATAATAATAATAATAATAATAATAATAATAATAATAATGATAATAAGAATAATAATAATAATAATAATAATAATAATAATAATGATAATAATAATAATAATAACAATAATAATAATAGCAGTATTAATAACAATAACAATAATAATAATAAAACAGAAATTATGATTTCGTATTCATCAGTTCTTATAACAAGGTTTAAATATGCTGTACATGTCAAGTATCTTTTCAGAACCAGATTTGCATATAAGGTACATAAGCTATTACTTAGGACCACGCTTATCGACTGTCCTTTATAAACAGCTGATCTTTTAAGACTTCTACATTGCCTTTATATAGCTTATTCACTTATGTTATTGATTAGAAGATAATAATGTTTTCAAGTTTCTTAAGGCGATTTATTTTCTTGTTACAAAGGGTCTCCAAACTCCATACACACACACACATACACACACACACACACACACACATACACACACACACACACACACACACACACACACACACACACACACACACACACACACACACACACACACACACACACACGCACACACACACACGCACACACACACACACACAATAAAAAGGAGAGACGCAGAGAGGAAGCGAAATAAATCACGAACGACGGAGATGGAAAGTGATGATAAAAATCCAAAAAATAACATTCGTTAGGTCAAAATTTCCTGTTCATAAGAAAAATCCAAGTAAAAAAACTGCTTTGCTATTATCCAAAAGTCTATCAATTCTTACGTCACTGTATACCTGCAAATGAAGTGAAAATCAGAGACGGAGACGGAGA
>NC_091591.1:18141488-18153988 GCF_042767895.1 Penaeus vannamei | reverse complement strand
AAATGTATTTGTGGTTTTGGTGTGTTTTAAACGAAATTAAGGGATGTTTCTATCAACAATGTGTCTGTAATTGATTTATTCATTGTGTATATATATATTTTTCCATTGTGGAAAAAAGGGTAAATTTACAACGGATAACAATCAGGGTTACAGTAAAAGAAAAAGTGTATGGAATGGTTACCTTGATGTAAACTAAGACACTTTTTGCTTATTTTACCATTTATGACAATCGGGACTTCTAAGACCATATTTATATCATCAGATTTATTCTTGTGTGAAGAGAATGAATCTGATGATCATTTCTGTAGCAATCACAGCTGACAATTTTGATATAAGTCCCAATAGCAGGGAAGGGCATGAAGTATATCAGGGAAATTATGGGGCAAAACAGGCAGGCTTAAGCATTTCATTGACTAGGATGAGTGATTACGCAATATTGCGAAAATGGAGTTGAAAGGAGAGATTTTGTTTGTTGATCTTGTACATTTTGATATTTATACCGTAATAAGCCTCCTTGATTCATTAAGGAATGTTTTTTGATCATACGTGCCAATGCAGCATATAATTTCTAAATGCAATTTGATATATTTTTATACATTGTCTATTGCTAATTATTTACAATAGGACTGACTTTAACAATGTCCATGACATCCATGTTTTGTGCTAAGAAGCATTGATGCCGCAGTATTGCTGTATATCACAGGTCTTCGCAGGCTTCAGGCGAATTTAGATGCACATGTTTGAAAGACTTTACAGGTGTATTGTAAACATTGCCAATATTTGCTGAACAAAGCTCAAAATGTTTTCACATGTTTTTTGTTTGTTTTTTAACTAGTTAGTAGTTCAATATTTTCTTAAACTGCAGCTTACATTTTGCCATTTCCAACCACTGATGTGAAAAGGGACATGGTATCACATTTTTGTTATGGATCATTGAACAATGTATGTTAAGGTGATATCCCAAATTCTACCATTAGAAAAAAAAGGGAGAGAGAGAGAGAAAAAAAAAGATTTAGTTGAGTTCAAGACCAAAGGTAAATGTTCAGCTTGTTGATTTTCTTGATAACCTAATTTTCTGTGTATATAGATATAAATACGAGATAAGGAGGTACAGTTTATTGATGTATACAAGTAGGTATCTGTTCGTGATTGATTCCACCTTTGTGTACAGAGATAAGGTAAATAGTGGAGATAGTATCGCTTTCCTCTCATATCCTCTCCTCTCCTTTCCTCCCTGAACGTATAGAAAATTTTCATCACATTTACGTTACATGAACGAAAAGTACAGTGTTGGAAGAATATTAGTGTCCTATAAGTGTTTGTAAGTCTGCTATCCTTGAGAGATAAGCTCAGATGATTACTATCAGCTGTGTAATGTAATGTGCACAAGATATCAATGTTTACTTGGGAGAATGTGAAGTGGTCACGGTCAAGCAGTCGACGCTGAATCATAGGTAACGTATCATGTTGGAGAAGGACTCTTGTTTTCAACATATTTTGAAAATATAGTCTTTGTGAGTTGTTTTCTTTATGTATATTATTATTGGTGATATTATTTTGGTAAATATTTGGAATACCTTTGTATGGCTGATCTTGAAAATATTGGTATTGATGGATTCCTCTTACTGTGCACTACCTATATGTACAGAAATTATGCAGTGGAAGCCCCCAATACCCAGAATCTTGGCACCCATAGCAGGGGAGGGCATGAATGATATCAGGGTAATTGCAGGATAAAATATGAATAATAGACTTTACAGAGAATCAGTTAATTTAGTTTGTTAATGTAGTCCCCCCTTTAGGGCACCCCCTGCCCTAGCAAAGAATCCACCATATATGTACGGCACTTCTGCATGTCAATATAGGCTCTACCCTGCCGTGAATATGTGGAGGATTCTTTGTCTTGCTTTACGGGGAAGACAATCCAGGGAGCAGAGCATGTACCATGCATGCTGCTACCCTTCACCAAAAGGTAAAATTGCTTTACATCTTCAAATGTATTGTATATTATAATGGATAAAGCAGTCAAATAGCAAATGTGATGAAGGGAATCCAGAACCCCTGGCTAGGAAAACACAGCAATCAAATGGGGGGCCCAGGGATGGAGTTCTGGTCTAGGGGAATACAGCAATTGAGAGGGGATGCGGGGACAGAGCCTCCGCCTAGGGAAGTATGGCTACTGAGGGGTCATCTGCAGGTAAAGTTTTCATAAGTTTCTGGTTCATAAAACAGTCTTTTGGGGCCTTTAAGATACGGTTCATTTGTTTGTTCATTTGCACAGCACAATAAAATCATCTAAAACCAAAACCATGGATTAGGGTTTTCCTTTTTTTTCTTTTTTTTTTTTACATTTACAATTATTGGCTTCTTATAATATCTAGTATGAGAAATTTTGCCCATATCTCCCCACTCTCCTAAGGTTGTTGAGATGGTGTTTGTCTTAGAGACCTCTTCCCCTTCCCCCCCTTCCCCAAAACCCTATTTCCCCATTGTCCTCCAAAATTACAGGAGATGGGAGAAAAGAAAATGAAGGAAAAAACAAAAATTGCATTTCCTTGAAGAATTACTCATTTGATATGTAGGTACTGAGAGCTCCACCATTTTTTAAATCCTGTGGAGATATGCCCCGGGTCATCTCTACTCCGTGGTGTGGGACAGAATAACTTGAAAAAGAAAGAAAAAAAAGGATGAGAAAGTGCTGAGTAACACTGATGTGGCATTGTGCTTGGGTGTATGCTGGTTCTTGGAGTGTTGTAACTTGTCGTCATAGTGGGTGATCACCTCTATCTTCTCCTCCTCCTTCTTCTTCTCCTTCTCCTCCTCCTCCTCCTCCTCCTCCTCCTCCTCCTCCTCCTCCTCCCCCTCCTCCTCCTCCTCCTCCTCCTCCTCCTCCTCCTCCTCCTCCTCCCCCTCCAACCCCTCCAACCCCTCCTCCCCATCTTCTCTTTCTCTTCCTCCACCATCTCTTCCTCCTCCTCCTCCTCTTCCTCATCCTCCTTCCTTTCTATCTACCATTTAGAACACAATTGCCAGACTGTTTAATGAATTTGTTCATGAGCAGTTTTAAGTTATGAAATAATAATTTGAAAGGTTTTGAATTTTAATGGTATCCCCTTAAGTCAGTGTTCTTAAAACTTATCATTGTGACATATTTTGGCTTCATGCTTCCACCACACAACCCTGGTGGCATATGGGATTCCTCTGTTTCCATTCAACGTTTGTTTTCTCTTCTTTTCTATTTTATCCTAATTTCATATTGTTTTGTGTTGTAGATATGTATATATTTTTTATTGATGAATTTTCTTCAAATTTGGCAGCCAGTTGGTTACTCATTGAATATGGATGGCATCAATTCTTGCCATGACAAACTTGGCCCAAGTGCCACGTGGCGAGTGGTCAACCTGCTCAATGTTGTGTGCTAAACAGATTTTTTACTTGACTCTGACTGGTCACTGAAAAGAGACAGCCACTCAAAGTAGGATTAACGTTTATTTATATTTTTATTTCCTAAAAAGTCTAGTTCTGAAGCCAAGAGTAGGTTGTAAAGATATATTCCAGGTATTTTTAAGATGAGAAATAAATAGCAGAGATTTTGTGTTTATTATTTAAAAGAGAAAAAGAAAGAAAAAATCAAATACTGGTATCTTAACATGAAACCGGTCTGAGAAGGCTCTTACACAAAAAAACAATAGACTACAGAAGGAAACACCTCATTAGCCCATAATAACCAGCATTGTCCGGAATCCCATCGACAGGCCTAGCTTCTGTCGCTGAGGAAAGGATGCTAGGCATATAATGTAGGCCTCCATGACCTTGAGTTGTGGTCTGGCTGTGTGTGGTGCATTCACTGGGGCTCCTGCGTGTACCTAGATTTTTGAGCAATTATTACATATTATTATTATTATTATTATTATTATTACTGTTTTTATTTTATTTTATTTTATTTTTCAATGCTAATTGCATGACCCAGTATTATTATTAGATGAATGATTTAAGAAATGCATCAATTTCATGTTAAAGAATATAGCATTGAACTTTGTGCCATTTCTGTAGGTATTTTTTAGCTATTAAAATTTCTCTGGAATGCTGGACAAGTCTGGTAAATAGGTATTTTGAACATTGGTGATTAAGGATCAACAATTTAAAAATTTATAAACAAGCATTATTCCCTAAAGCAATGGTTCTTGACCTATACGTCACAACACAATTGTGTTAAAACTCCCCTCCAAGTTTGTTTCATAGTATTATACATTGTATATTTCTTGCCTCTTAGTTAACCTCTGTTCTTATTCTTAAACACAAGGAAATTGTGGAGTTTTTGGGGAAGAAAACGTAACTTGGTAGATAAAAATATACTTTGGTAATGAATAAGATTATGATGATCATATTATATTTATGTAGTATTATTGTTGTTGGTTGCTATTATTGTTGTTATTATTATTATTATGATTGTTATTATAATTATTATTTTTGTTACTGTTCTTATTTTACTTTAAAGGTCTATACCCTAGTTTCAATTCTTGTTTCTCTATTTCCAGAATACTTGTCAAAATGTTTCTCTGGGATTGGATCACTGGTGTACTGGGATATCTAGGTAAGTCGTACGTTGGCGCCTCTGAATCATGTGTCGATTGTTAATGTTTATATTACTCCTTCACGTCATGTAAACCTATGCATTTCATCTAGTTCGTTCTGGTTTTCTTGATAAGATTGATCTCAATAAGCAGATATGATTGCTGTTTTATTGTTAATTCTGTAATTTTTCAGATAAATAGGTTTCTTGCTTTTATTTATTTGTATGTTGGTACGGGAACAGGACAGACAGTCTGCTGGGTGTAAATTTATTTTGTAATATATTTGTCTATTATTGCACAATCAAGAACTCTTGTATCTATGGAATATTTGTGTTCCAGACTACTACTTTTCTATATTTATATATTTATTTACTGTTTGATCTCTCTAGTAATTAACACTTACATTTTTGAGGTCTGGCAACTCCCAAACTAAAGTGTGCTTTCATGGGCTTGGACAAGTCCGGCAAAACCACTCTTTTGAAGCAACTGCGAGAAGACAGCTGGATTGCACCTATCCCATACAGGCAGTGTGAGCCAAGTGGTTTGGTCCGCATATAACTTCTATGTATTTGTTTTGTAATTCTTTTAAAATAGAGGGTTGGATTTCCTTGCTTAATGGAACTTGCCAATATTCTGGCTCTGTGTTTGTTTTGCTTTTGTAACCATTAGAGACCTAATACTGTAAAGCAAGATTAAAAAAAGAAAAAAAAAAAGTCATTCCCTATTTTGAGTGCTGATTGTGAGAGGGTTTTTTCCTCCATGAACAACTTGACTGGAATGATCAGAAGGTGAAAAAAAAAAATTTAAGGGAGAGAGAACAGATTCTGTTGTTGGAAAGGTGGAAATGAGAAATCAAAAATGTGTAGGGGAAAAGATGAAGGAAGACTACAGGCAAGGAGATGCAGAATTTGACCACTAACCGTATAGAATGAAGCTAACATCCAGCCAGATCCGCCAGCCCTATAAGGATTATTCAGTGATATTTTTCAATAAATTTATCTTTGATGGATAATACCCCCCACAAAAAAAAAGATGCATCTCTAACAGAAGTTCCAAGTGGTTTTATGTGTATATGCATTTTTATATCGCTAATTCCGCCTTTCCTTCTGGCTGGCAGGTCTGTGGAAGAAGAGTGGTAAGCTCCTTTTCCTGGGTCTCGACAATGCAGGAAAGACCACTTTACTCCACATGCTCAAGGATGAACGGATGGCACAGCACGTGCCCACCCTCCACCCAAGTATGTACAAGTGCTGTAGTTTTTGTTGCTGTGGAATGCAGATAATGAATGTGACTGCTTGATCAGCTTGTAGCCCCAAATAACATGAGATTGGGATGCCCCCTCGCCTTTAATTCCTCCCCCCCCCCCTTCCCCAAACCACTTAAATGATATATACATGATATATTCATTTTGATGATCAAAATTCTATATGTTAACAAAAACATTTACTATGCTTTTGGTTTTTATTCACAGCCTCGGAAGAGCTGAACATCGGACAGATTAAGTTCACCACGTTTGATCTGGGCGGCCATCACCAAGCCCGACGAGTGTGGAAGGACTATTTCCCAGCAGTAGATGCCATTGTCTTCCTCATAGATGCAGCAGATCGAAGTCGTTTTCACGAGTCAAAGGTATATTTTGCGATATCAGGTGTTAGGGTTTATACTATTTTTTTAAGAACAATGTATCTTTTTTATTGTATTTTTAATGTATATAGGATTTGTATCTTTTTTATTGTCTTTTTAAGGTATATAGGATCTGTTTTTATGTTTGATTCCATATATGGATATTTTCTTTTTCAAGGTGGCATTCGAAAAATGATGAAAATCTTTGTTTGACAGTGTTATTTATTACATTATTTTGTTTAGGCTGAATTGGACTCCTTGCTGACTGACGAGCAGCTGTCTAATGTCCCAGTGGTAATTCTCGGCAACAAGATTGATATTGCAGGGGCTGCATCAGAAGATGAACTTAGGCATTATTTTGGTCTCTTTGGCCAGACCACAGGAAAGGTGAGCTATTTAGAGTTTGTTTCGTCTTCTTCTGTTTCCTTACCACATTGTCTTTTCCTATTCTACCACATCCTCCTCTTCCTCCTCCTTTATTTCCCCATCTTTATACAATACATTGTTATATAATTCACCACCACCTGTGTTCTCCTCCTCTCATGATTCCCAAAAGCAGATATCATCATATGGAAATTGATAAAGTGTGTTCAGTGTAAGAGCCACTTCTATTTCCTCTTGATTCATCAAAGTTATGTAAATTTTGTGTATTTGTTTTCTTGCTCATATCTTTGATTTAGTTATTAGTGGTGTATGGTACGAATAAGGTGGCACAATCAAGTCCAGAATTTCTTGCAAACTTACCGTTAGTCATATTTTCATTTTCCACTAGTGAAGTAGGTTTGTTTCTACTTGTTGTCTTAATAGGGATTTGTTTCTCATTTTATATCAACAGTAGAATTAACTAAGTGCATAGAATTTTCACCTTCATTAGTGCACTAAGAAAGGACATTTAACATAAGTAATATTTTATTTTATTTGTTTATATGTATATTCAAATTATTGCTCTTGAATATAAAAGAAAAAAAAAATTCAGCATGAATCTTAGTAAATGCTAACATTGTAGTGAACAAACAGGTAATGTGAATAGTAAGTTAGAACTGTAAAACAAACTAAAGTGTTATTATGGTAAAGAAGTTAAGTTCTGATTGAAAAAGCTCTCTATCCATATAAATTGCCGTTACTAATGTCTGATGCTCATCTTCCAGAACAAAATTCCTCGGAACGAACTCCCAGGCCGTCCACTGGAACTCTTCATGTGCTCGGTCCTAAAGCGGCAAGGATATGGAGAAGGGTTCCGTTGGATTGCTAATTACATTGATTAAATTTCAAAACCATTAGGACCAGGATGTAATAAGACTCGAAAGATTAACATGCTGAGATATTCCTATCCACACAAGACTATTTCTTTGATCCTACATCAGCAAAAGGTGGATGGCCAAACTGTTACAATAGTACTTGGTGACGATGAGGGGGGGTGGGGGGAAAAAAGAAGTTTATTGGGGGGGAAGAGAAAATCCTGTTGCTCATCATCCCTGTATGTGCCACAGAACTAACCAAGTGCTTTTTATACCAGAACGACGAGACAAGACGGCAAATTAACACCCCCAATGCCTGTCGCTTTTATTTCACGCTCCTCTTATGAAATGACAGAAACTAGAGTGAAAGTGCAGTCCTGTTGGTTGACGGAGACACTTCATTTTTTGTACACGTGTAGCTATCCAGTGTGAGCTCCTTAACACCTGAACTACTTTCCTGGTCATATAAGCAGTTCGTTCCCTTTTGGTAGAGTTGAATCTTTTCAGTTCCCAGTGGTCTAACAGTGCTAAAAATATATTAAACCTGTGATGTATGAAAGGGCCATTAGTAATATCAACCTTATGAAAGTGAGGCGCGGTCCATGGCAGAGTTCTGTGATCATTTCGGTAAAGGCCGTATCACTGCGAGTCCAGTGATGGTGTGAATATAGTCAAGAGTGGGTGAAGGTAGGAAACCAGTGCTGCAGATATTTCTTTTTTTGTTACTATTATTATTATTAATTATTATTATGGAAAGTCGTCACAGTAAAATAGATAAGCAAAGAGGAAAGTCCATCAGTTTTGGCAAGTTGACGTTCTACGGCAGTGAAAACCGGGAGAGATGACTCTTGCAGATCTTGAGTTTTGAGTTGAGATCCACACAACTTCCATGATAAAAAAAAACGAGATAAAAGAGTAAGGAGAGTAATGTTATTTTAGAAATTTATGATTTTAGATGGCTTGTATGGATAAAATTAATTATTAGCCTCTTGCAGGTCAAAATTTTCTCTTTGACTATCTGTTATACACGTGTATTTATTTATAGAGAAAGGGATTTTAGAACTTAAGTCATAACCATTCTGTGCTGCTTCTGTTTAGTTATGAAGCTTTGACAATGTTATACTCCTCATTTATTGATGTAAAAATGTCATTTTCACTTTTCAGGTTCTGTTATGACATGCAATCTTTATATAATAAAACATGGTAATTTGACCCACATATTATTATCCTTGAACAATTTGTAATTGAATTAGTTATAATAGTCATAAAGTGCTCATGCTACACAACCATTAGTAATTTCATAATTTTCTTGTCTGTCACATTGAACTGATGGGTTGATGGATGAAAAAAGTTACAATTTATGCTTCAAAATCCAAGTTCCATAAATCTACAAGAGACCCCATATTTTATTTGAGTTATACTATCTATTATGTTTTGTGGTATTTTAGTTGTGTAATGAAAAGATTTATAAATCTATAGAATATAATACAATACTTTTGTATTTAGACCTTTGTTTTTAATAATCAACCTTTGGCAGTGTAACTTCAACTTTTATGATACTTTCATTGAAAGCATGATTTACTACTTATTGAATATTTCCCATTTGTATGAACATTGCTAAATGTAAATAGTTTTTCCTCAGTAACTAGGATTATATCTAACACTTGTAAAAATCTTGGCAAATACAAGGAAATTTGCTTTTTGTCCATATATGGTGTGAGGGTTATAGTAAAGTACACTTGAATCCAACTTTTGCTTGACCCAAAAGACCAAGAAATTTTCCTATCAATACATTTTTAAAAATCACACTGTAGCAATAAAAGTGAATTTCCCATACAAAGAAAGGCAATTTGGCCTAGTAAGGCACATGTGAGCAAGTGGAGATTTTTCTGCAAAGAGGTCTCATATCTATTATATTATTGGCAAAATGTAAATCTTTTGAACTGGTTTTGTAGATTATACTCTGCCAAAGAGTAAGATTAGCCATAAGAGTCTAAATCAACAGTGGCATGCGAGTGGATATTAATACATTTAATATTTTTCATAGTGTGAATTCGGTATATACTAAGTGAATGCTGATCTTTATTGTAATTTTTGGTGATATCATAGTATACTCACGGTTGGGAGAGGTAAACTAATATTTGACATTGATTCATCATTTTTTTATTACGATTGAGGGGGAGGGTATATCAAGGTGAAATGCAGAATATAAAAAATCTATGAGATGATTGCAAGAACGTGGTATTAAAGAAAGTTTGTGTGGTATGTTAAAGAAAATCATTACAATAGCATGTTCTGACAAGCCCAGGTTCCACTACCTACAGTACACTTACCGTTGTCATGTGGCCAGTTCTAATGACTAAGTGAACTGTTTGGTTATATTAAAGTTAAACTCTCCAGAGATGTGCATCTACTTTGGCTTCAAAGCATTTTTTATATTGTAATTGTAAAATAGAACTAAAAAAAAAAAATAGTAAGATGAATGTTGACTAACGGTTCACTCTATGGAGAGATTTACCCCCTGGAGGTAAAAATTTGCAGGCTGATGCTTTGAGCCATTTTTGTTAATTACATAATCAGAGTGGACAATAGCTATATAGCCTTTCCTTATCAACACCACTGTAAACAGAATCTTGGTAGTAAAGATGTTTCCCTGTCTTCCTATCTGTATTTTTTTTCTTTCTCTTTTTCTTTCTTTAATGAGGTTAATGGTTAAAGCAAATAAATGTGCTAGACATCAAAGGTCACATAGCACTATGGCAAAGCATTTTACACACAGCACTATGGTAAAGCATTTTAATGAAAAGTGAAAAAATGAGAATGATTAGGATAAACTTGTTAGATGTCAGTTGTTATAGAGTGCAGCAGGATAGTATGGTAGTGAAAATGGTAGAGGGGAAAGCAAATGAAGTACAGTGGGATATTGTAAATGGGGAAGGGGTCAAGTAGGTCAAATGGAGAGTATGTGTCTGAGGAAGGAAAAGTAACACTGTATGAGAAAAACTATAAAAGAGCCATTATGAAACAATCAACAAGTAATATGGGAAGAAATGGTAGTTGAAGTAGAAGAATCTTGAGAATGAGATGAGGGAAAAAGTCTTGGAAGGTGGGGAAGTATTAGGAAGAATGTCAGGAGGGGAGGGATCTCAAGAAGGATGCTTCTGCAACATAAGGGAGTCACATGAGCATCCAGGTGGGAGTAGTAAGGGTAATGAGGAAGGAAGAGGGAATGGTAGTGCACATGGAGAAATGTTGATGTTTTGGCCAGCCAGCCCAACACTGTCGCTCCACAGCCCACTGCCCTCAATGTGCCCGACTTGGTCATGACTATTCAAATTGCTCTGCTAAGTGAAGTGCTTGTGATAATTGTGGTGGGTCCCATAATGTATTTTATAGGAGCTGCCCTGCCTATAGGTTCAAATGTGAGGTAGCAGTTCTCAGACTGAAGCTAGGCCTTGCTCTACGTAGGGCCAAATAGGAAGCATGGCAACAAGGTTTTTCTCTCTACTTATTTCCAAAATTGACCTTCACTCTGCTCCTCTCCCAGCTTCTCGAGATATTTCAGCATCTCCTCCAGTATCTTTTCTCTTTATCTTGAACCATCCTACCTGTACTCCTCCTCTCCCCCAGTCAAATTCCTTTTCTAATCTAAATCCAGCTACTCCAATCTCTACCACTTCTCTGATACCTACCCCTCCTTACTTTATTTGTCGCACTAGGCAACCTAAATGATTTCTTGAACAATGCTCCTATACCTTCCCCAGTTGCAGTTAAACTTCAATTTACTCAATTGCCCTACCTCCTTAACCTTTCTCTTTCTACTTATCTCTGCTCTCCTTCACTTGCTCCCCTTTCACTATCGTACTATTCCATAATACTCTCTAATCTTTGACATCTAACACATTTTATCCTAATCTTTAACTCCTCTTTAAGATTTTTTTCACAATACTTTACCATAGTTCTATATGACCTTTAATGTCTAACACATTCATTTGTTTCAACCTTTAACCATTTGAATTTACAGCAAATAGGAATAGAGCGATTGGAAGGTGGATGTGGGAGCGGAGCATTCTCTTTGATCGTGTTTAGGAAGTTTTGGATGTCTACAAAAGTTCCTTGAGTGGTTGGGTGGGGAGGTCTGATAAAGAATGATTTTCTTGTGAGGAGAAGAGGAGATAGATGTCCAAAGAGCAGAGGAAGAGGTGGGTGTAGGACAGGATATGGTTGGAGAAGATGGGGTGGAACGATTAGTGCGACAGCTAGAGCGAGAAGGAGGAGAGGTAAGCATCAGGGAAGTGGTAGAAATTAGAGTAGAATCTGGATTTAGACTGGAAAAGAAATTTGAGCAGGAACAGAGGTATGATGGCTTGGGGTAGAGAGAAGAGATACTTGGGGAGATGTTGAAACATCTTGAGATTATGGAAGCTTATCTTGGCAATGTTGGTGTATGACTTACACTGGCCTCTGGTATTATTAATGTAGCACTGTCCTGTACCTGTATTATAGTTGATGAGGCAGGCGAGTGGGTTGCTTTCACAGTCTGACTAGTCCTTGTTGTAGACAGAACAATTAGTCAGGGAGATGGAAACAGTTCTGGTACAAGGATTAAGGGAGGAGTGTAGTTGGGGAGGAATAGATTTGCCAGTGAGGCCATTCAGGGTAGGTAGTGCACGAGCCTGGGACTCAGATGTAAGTGTGGCAAGGCATGAATGATCTGCAAAAGGAAGCAAAGGAGGTAGCAGTAGATAACCGAGGGCAGGAGGAAGATGGGGTGTTGTGAAGTGGACTGAGGTCCAAGGTTGGGGTGATCCATTTTATTTGGCCTGTCTCCATCTTCTAAGCCACCCCATAACAACAACGAGCAAGGGATTGGGGGGTTCTTTAATGCGAGGATTAGGATAAATAATAGTTGGCTCCCCCCATTCTGTAGATAGCCTTGACCTGGCTAAAAGAGTGTTAATCCAGGCCGTGAATCTAGTACTAGAGAGAGAGATATAGCTATTATAGCCCCAGCTTAATGGCATCTGCTCATCTGTTTCTACCATGTATTTTTTGACAGATTTAC
>NC_091591.1:18131488-18136488 GCF_042767895.1 Penaeus vannamei | reverse complement strand
AGCAGAAAACAAGATCATTTTGTATGAATATGTTGACTCCATCTATAAAGGATATATGGAAATTAAATTGTTTCACATACAGTAAGGACTTTTAGACACAATTGACTATCACTTGAAAATACTCAGGTGACTTGTTCCTTCAAAATGTAATAAACACCTTAAAAATGTTTTCTCACTGACTTCCATATAATATGGTTTACTAATGTCTTCCTTATCCTCTATTGTGAGCAAGAATTTGTTCAAATGTGGCTTCTGGGAGGTAATAAATACTAGCTTAGTATTCCCAGGTCTAGAATCTGCATTCTTCAAATAATTTGGCATACATTTTGATAATACTTGGAATAAATATGACAAAAATCTAAGTTGACCCAATTATGATCTTGACAGTCTGAGGTCACACTTTTGAAGAATTACATTACTAGAAAAGCAAAAAGGAAAAAAAAACAAAAAAACTGAAATGCAGTGCATGGACCCCTAGGGCAAGATGTCATTAGCCCTTTGGATCCGGTTGCCTCACGGAAATCACGGAAAACCTGGGCAATGGGTTATGTAAGTGGCCAACATCCCGGGCGTGTGGCACATAGGCCTGGGCGCAAATAAACTCGCATGAGTGGTGACAAGACTCTATGCCTCCCCTTTCCAAAGTTATATTGTGTTAGCTTTTTTAGCTTTATCACTAATTTCCATTGTCTATTTGTCTTCTGATTTGCTTTATCCAGATGGTATTTGCTTATATTCCTTGCACAGACTCTATATCATCTCTCTCAGTGCAAGAAAAAAGAAATGGAACATTTGGTTATTTGTCATATCTCATTTCTTCATAATTTTCAATTTAAGTAATACAACCTGCACTGCCAGTCACAGCGGCCAGGAATACAGTGTGCAGCATGGAAATGGCGTCCTCCCTGGAAGCAACGCTCTTCCAGTCACTGCTTACATATGTTACATTCCACATACATTTATTGACGGAAATTATGCTAAAGCCATTTTCTCAGTGCCAAATGAGACAAATCACACTCCAAGAGGTTTATGCACTTGTGGCGAGTCTTTTGTGTCACCCAGGCCTTCACTTATGACAGCAAGTTTGCATCACCCAAGGCTGCGGCCAATTTGCCCAATTGATATATAATGTCAATCTGGCAAATTAACTCGCCCCTCACCTCAAGTTTTTCTACGTTGTGACCGCAACGTCAACCAGGTCCAAAGGGTTAATGTAATGGTGTTCAGTTCATATAACAAACTGCATCTACCCAGCTAAAACCAGCTCAAAATCTAAACTGGATCAGATGTATTGTAACACATAATTATACATTATTCATGAAATATGGATTAGTGGTTCGGGTCTTATATCATTGTTAGAGAAGGTTAGTATTCTGTAATCATTATGGCATGCAGAGGTTGCCATCATAATGAAAATAATGAAGACAATAATAATAATGCTTATTTCAACATTTTTGGAAGTTTATTATTTCTTGTATCAGGATAAATTTAATTTCCAACCATTGTTATATGAATAAATAGTAACATCAACAGAAAAAATATATACATAAATATTGTCGAACGTCAACACCTTCATTTACATAAATCACCATTTCTTCACAAACATAAACAGAAAGAAAAGAACATAATGTGGATCTTCAACCTCTTTCATTACATCAATTTTCATTTCTTCATGAACATCATGAAAAATTAAAATCCTTTTGCTTCTGGGCTTTATTCTGTCACACTGGTAAAAAAGAATACCAAGCACAATCACAATACATTAACCAAAGTAGAAAAAAACAACATCATTGCTCTGGCCATTCTTCTTGATACAAGAGCAAATTGAAGCAGTTATCACAACAAAAGTTTTGAGAACGTACGACACTGGTTATCACTTGCACTATTTTAATACCTATATCCTTTTGTTACTGGAACATCTTGGCATAAGCTGCCTTCTCCTTCTCCTTCCTGGCTCGAATCTTCTTCAGAACTGCATCGAGCTCCCTTAGGATGCCCTTGTCATTGGGTTCAAGCTCCTTAGCCTTCTCCAGGTCGGTTCTTGCTGAATCAATGTCATTACTGAGGTTATAGGCTTGTCCTCGGCGGAAATAGGCCTTGGGATTGGAGCTGTCTAGTTCGATGGCCTGGAAAAGCAATGAAAAAATGTTAATCAGTATGGATAATAAGAACATACCTAGGAAAAAAAAATTACAAATGGAATAGAGTTCCTGCAATGCTTCTTGGAAAGGGAAATAGAACAATACTTGTTAATGTTGTCACTTATTCTTGTACACACCTTTTTGACACCCTTGAAAGTTTTTGATTATCAGAAACTTTGCACTTTAGGACACTTCAGTTTTAATTTCTAAAATTCTAAAAACGAGAGAGAGAGAGAGAATAGAGTACGGAGGAGAGAAGAGGAGGAGGAGGAGGAGGAGAGAAGAAGGAAGTGGCAAGGAGGAGGAGAGGAGAAGAGAGATGAGACAACATGAGAGAGAGGAGAGGAGAGGAGAGGAGAGGAGAGGAGATAAGAGGAGAGGAGAGGAGAGAAGAGGAGAGAAGAGGAGAGGAGAGGAGAGGAGAGAAGAGGAGAGGAGAGAAGAGGAGAGAAGAGAAGAGGAGAGGAGAGGAGAGGAGAGGAGAGAAGAGGAGAGGAGAGAAGAGGAGAGGAGAGAAGAGGAGAGGAGAGGAGAGAAGAGGAGAGGAGAGGAGAGGAGAGGAGACAAGGGAAGAGAAAAAGAGAGTAGGAGAGAAGAAAAGAGAGAATAGGATAGAAGTGAAGAGGAAAGGAAAGAGGACAGGAAAGGGATAGAGAGGAGAGGAGAAAAGAGCAAAGAAAAAAAAAGGGGGAGGAGAGGAGAGAGAAGAGAGAACAAGAGACAAAAGAGAATAGGATAGAATAGGATAGGAAAGAGAAGATAGGAGAGAGATGAGAAGAAGAGAAATATGGAGAGGAGAGGAATGAGAAGAATTGAGAAAAGTAATGAGAAGAGGAGAGGAGCGGAGAAAGGAGAGCAAAAAGCGAGATGGAGTACAAATGCCTGCTAAACTTACTCTGTCGCAGTCACTAATTGCTTTGCCAAACCAATTCAGCTTAATAGAACACAATGCGTGATTGAGGAGACATGAGACAGACAACTTGGTAAGGATGTTCACTTCCAGCTCACTGATGTCACTACGCGCTTTGCCTTGTTCTTCGATACTGCAAAATAAAAAGTGAGGTATAAATTGAGATGTATAGGATACTATGCATAATTGCATATGATTGCCAAAACCTTCTATGATGACTAAATTTCTAAAAATAACAAACAAACACACACACACAAGCATACAAATAAACACACACACACAAGCATACAAATAAACACACACACACAAGTATACAAATAAACACACACACACACACACACACACACACACACACACACACACACACACACACACACATACACACACACACACACACACACACACACACACACACACACACACACACACACACACACACACACACACACACACACACACACACACACACAAGCATACAAATAAACACACACACACAAGCATACAAATAAACATACACACACAAGCATTCAAATAAACACACACACACAAGCATACAAATAAACACACACACACACAAGTATACAAATAAACACACACACACAAGCATACAAATAAACACACACACACAAACATACAAACACACACACACACACACACACACACACACACACACACACACACACACACACACACACACACACACACACACACACACACACACACACACACACACGTAGTAATAGTAACAATAACAATAATAGTAATGGTAATAATAATGATAATGATAATAAAAGTAATAATAATAATAATAATATATATGAAATCTTGGAAAAATAAATTTATATAATAATAAATAATGAATCTTATATATAACATTAGATATGAAAAGAGATATAACATTAACGTGTGACATGTTCGACTATATAAAATGAAGACGGATTACCAGAACATAACTGGAGGATGGATTGCCTATTATTTGAAGGATGGATTATTTGTGTAAGTTTTGATACAGGCTGACATTAAAAAATCCAGCATATTTCTTATGGTTATACATGCTGTATATATCTAACAGAAATTACAGGTACGGTCCTTTACAGTGAATCTCAAACACTAAATGAAAAGCAGAAGTGCTAATGCTCACCAACTAAATATTATTATTATTATTATTATTATTATTATTATTATTATTATTATTATTATTATTATTATTATTATTATTATTATTATTATTATTATTATTATTATCTTTTTTTTTTTTTTTTTTTTTTTTTAGCATTTCCACTTTCGACAACACACAATGCTCATGTTTTACACAACCTCTTTTCTTCGCTTAATCCATCCTGGGGCCATACAGCATAATAAACATGATAACATAAGGACTGAGCAGGAATGCCCCTTAGCACGTGCAAACAAGACCCAACAGCTGATTCTGGAGTACAGGGCCACCAAAACAAACGGCAACTCCAGAAAACAGATGCAAGCCAAAGCGGTAAATTTTAAAAATGTGATCCGAAATCAATGCCGGAAATCTGAGGGGACCAGATTATCGATGGCCAAATTTTTAAATGTCAACCTGTATGACTAAATACAAATAGTGTTATGAATATTATCCATAATAATATCCAACTGTCCTTGAGCTGTAACTAGTACAAGTTACAATCATTACCACAGCAAATAATTACAATTTACAATTTCTACAACAAATAGAAACTATAGCAAATTACTATTTCAAAATAAAACTATTACAAATGAGTAAATTTACTTATTATTGCATAACAAGACAAATGTATTTTCAAAAATCATGAAGTAACCTGGTAATGAAGACAAATAAATATATGAATACACAAATTAGTCAATAAATAAATAAATAAACAAATAAATAACTTACTGTAGTGTATACCGAAGATTTTATCATAATTCAAAAATATTTCAAAGATCTTAATAAGAAA
>NC_091591.1:18111488-18116488 GCF_042767895.1 Penaeus vannamei | reverse complement strand
TGTGTGTGGAGAGGGGTGTCTTCCCACACACACACACACACACACACACACACACACACACACACACACATATATACATATATATATATATATATATATATATATATATATATATATATATATATATATATATGCATGTATGTATGTATATGTATGTGTGTATATGTATATATATGTATACATATATTAATATTTGCATGTATGTATATATACACATACATATACACTCATATACACACTTGACTTGTGTATATATAGCCAGGTAGAAAGTATAGATTCATGTATGTATATGGCCATTTGCTTGTTTTCACTGCCCATTTTTTCTTTTTTTAGTTTCTCAGCTTCTTCAATTTTAAGTAATTATTCTGCAAAAAAATAACTGCATCTTCTGTTATTGGTTTGCATCTTGAAGGTACCGAGTTCTTTTTACAATGAATATAATGATGTGATGAACAAGTGCCCAAACTATCACCTGGTCTTGCGAAAGAGCTAGTTTGGATGTTTGATAGAATCCGTCTATAACAGGTGTGCTGTTCTATACCTTGTTTTCCTACAATTGTGGAGCTGTGGAGTTTGTTATAGTTTCTTCTAGCGAGTGTAGACTAATGTAGTTCTATACCATTTTTCTTATAAACATTTGTATAGTTGTATAGTCCAGTACCTTTTCCTCCTATTCTGCCTGCAGAGTTGTATAGTTCTTTATCATTTCTTTCTATGACTATAGTTGTAAAGTTCAGTACTATTTCTTCCTAAGAATGTTTGTAGAATTGTAAAGTTCAGTACTATTTCTTAAGAATGGTTGTAGAGTTGTAGAGTTTAGTATTATTTCTTCTTAAGAATGTTTGTAGAATTGTAAAGTTCAGTACTATTTCTTAAGAATGGTTGTAGAGTTGTAGAGTTTAGTATTATTTCTTCTTAAGAATGTTTGTAGAATTGTAAAGTTCAGTACTATTTCTTCTAATGAATGTTTGTAGAGTTGTAGAGTTTAGTATTATTTCTTCTTAAGAATGATTGTAGAGTTTTACAGTTCATAACCAATTCTCCAAATGAAAACACACAGAGACAAAATTTGAAAGAACCACACACACAATGAAACAACAGGAGGATAGAATCAACTTAACATTTTGGTCTTTGATGTTGTTTCATAATCCCCTGGTATCATTTTCATTCCCGATCACTACTTTTTGCAAGAAATGTTAGTCCGACATAGTATTCACAGTTTCACATTTTCAGCGTTTTGCAATATCCGTTTGGGAGAAAGACAAAACAAAATAATCTGATTCATGGTGACAATGTTATCGATCAGTGAGGCCATACTGGACCCTATCATAGCACGTGTTATAAAAGTTTTTTTCTGAGTAATATATATATTCATGCTATGATGAGGTTTATTTCATTTCATTTATTCATGCATTTTTGTTTAAGTGAGTGGATATTAACTTATTATACATTAATTGTAGAATAAGTTCAAAATCAGGAGAAAATATGAACGTAAATACACTGCAATGACGTCAGAACTCTGGCGATCTGTTGGCTAGTTCTGTTTATGAAAAATAAAGTGACAAAAAATAAAAACATTTGAAGCTGTTGCAATAAGAAGGTATAACATGTGCAATCCGACGATAATCCTGTTTGGAAATTATATTGATGAAATTGGTAGCTATGATAACGGTATTAATAATGAGGATTAAGTTGATAACGGTGATCTTATGATAGCAGGAATTTGATAATGTTGGGGGTAGCAGTAATCATAATGATAGTGATGGTAATATTGTTGATAATAAGAGTGATTGTGATGGTGATAGTGATACTGTTATCATGGTGATCATTTTTATCACTATATTTGTACAACTATTTTTCAACTACTACTACTTAATATACTACGACTACTGCTGACAACAGTATGAAAAATAACACTTTTATTTACAACAATAACAACAACAAGCAATTTTCTCAATAATTTAAAAGTAATGGTATTATTAACACTGAACTGAAAATGTCAGAGGCCAAAAAACATTCAGGAAAGCAACACTGGAAAAAAAGAATTGCTCGCATGTAACAGGTGATAAAGAAGAAGAAGAAGAAGAAAAGAAAAGAAAAACATTACAGCGGAAAATGATAACAGAGCAAAGGATTAAAATCATCGAAGGGAAGCATGACGGTGGCAGTGCATGTCGAGTGTAGCTGAGTGGGTGTGATTTGTCTCTCTCTCTCTCTTTCTTTCTTTCTTTCTTTCTTTCTTTTGTCTCTCTTTCTCTCTTTCTCTCTCTTTCTCTCTCTCTCTGTCTGTCTTTCTCTTTCTTTCTCTCTTCTCTCTCTCTCTCTCTCTCTCTCTCTCTCTCTCTCTCTCTCTCTCTCTCTCTCTCTCTCTCTCTCTCTCTCTCTCTCGAATAACAGTAAACCTGCAGCTAAGTGTGTATGTTTGTTTATTTGTTTCTCTCTCTCTCTCTCTCTCTCTCTCTCTCTCTCTCTCTCTCTCTCTCTCTCTCTCTCTCTCTCTCTCTCTCTCTCTCTCTCTTTCGCAGTGTCTCATTCTAATACACATTTATATACATATACCCACGCATATGTACACACACACAACAAACCCCCTCCATCCACACACACGTATACATTCACCTAGATAGGAGTGATAGGAAACACGCTCTCTGCCTCTGCTATTGCTGACGAACCGTTGATTCCGAAGAGAACCACGAACAGGTACATCAATTACAAATATATCCAGACGACGTCGAATTTGCCCAGATAAACATTGAAACGATAATATGTAGAACTCGAAAGATATTTCGTGTAAACCGTCTTATTCTTAATTACCTTTGAATTAAGTACTTTATTCCTGATTGGGAAAAGTTACAACGTTATTCTTATCATTATTATTATTATTATCATCATTGTTGTTGATGTTATCATTATTATAGCTATCTTTACTCTCACTTTAGGGAAATACACCCCAGTATTTTCATCGATGTTACCACTGCTTGTCTTCAGTAAAGATCCTTATTAATGACGAACTGGCTCAAGGAAACTAAAGACTTGAATAAATCTATTAAATACTATATACCGAGAGAGCCAGAAAGAGCAGCAGATGAATACATATAAGAAATTAGAAGATAAATATGATTAAAAACAAAGAAAAGCAGATACATACGAGTCGCATTCATCAGGCGTGAAGAGGCTCTCAGGCTAATGTATTGATTAAAGCTAGAACTATTGTGCAGAGCCAGCTTTCAAGAATGGAAAGAGAACGTAAGGGAAATATATGTCTTATTTCATTTTCTCATCTATATATATATATATTTTTTCATTTTCTTATCCATTGCTTATTATTTATTTATCTATTTTTATTTGCATTTGTTTATTTTCTATATGTATTTATTCATATTTTTTATTTTCTATTTTTTTTTATTTGTATCTATTTACTTATTTGATTTTATCCATTTTCCATTTGTATTTATTCATTGTTATTCTTTGTACGTATATATATATATATATATATATATATATATATATATATATATATATATATATATATATATGTGTGTGTGTGTGTGTGTGTGTGTGTGTGTGTGTGTGTGTATGTATGTACATAAATATTTTTATTTATTTATTTATCTATTTTATTTATTTATCTATTTATTATCATTTATTAGGGATGTAGGTGTTAAATATGCAGAGAATTTAATGAAGAGTTGTCAAGGCGGAAAAGGGGGGCGGGGGGGGGGCGACTGAACAGAAAATTGAGTTACGTGAATTAGGTTTAAGGAACAGATTTTATTTTCTGATTTTTTTTCTCTGTAGTTTATCTAAAAGGAAAATTATGATGATGATAATAGTGATGATGATAATGATAATAATGGCAATGATACTAATGATACCAATAATGATAATAATAATAGCAATGATAATATTAATAATAATAATAATAATAATAATAACAATAATAATGATAACAATGCCAATGATTTTAACAACAATAATGATAATAATGACAAATAATAGTGACAATGATATTAAGGATATCAATAATAGTGCAAATGATAATGACAATAATAATGATTAATAATAACAATAATGATAACAATGATAATGATTTTAACAACAATAATGATAATAAGGACAAGTAATAACTAACTAAACAATATTACGCAATAACGAGAAGCACTGTTGACGGAAAAACAACAGAAAATATAACAATTTCCTGTTGTTGAGAGATGATGGTGATGATGATGATGGTGGTGATGATGATGGTGGTGGTGGTGGTGGTGATGATGGTGATGGCGGTGGTGATAATGATAGTGATGGTGATGACGGTGGTGATGATGGTGATGGCGGTGGTGATGACGGTGGTGATGGCGGTGGTGATGATGGTGGTGATGACGGTGGTGATGATGGTGATGACGGTGGTGATGGCGGTGGTGATGGTGGTGATGGCGGTGGTGATGATGGTGATGGCGGTGTTGATGACGGTGGTGGTGGTGGTCATGGTGATGGCGGTGGTGATGATGGTGATGGCGGTGGCGATGGTGGTGGTGGTGATGATTACGGTGGTGGTGATGGCGGTGGTGATGGTGGTGATGGCGGTGGTGATGATGGTGATGGCGGTGTTGATGACGGTGGTGGTGGTGATGGTGCTGATGACGGTGGTGATGGCGGTGGTGATGGCGGTGATGATGATGATGGCGGTGGTGATGATGATGGTGATGGCGGTGGTGATGGTGGTGGTGATGATGGTGATGATAGTGATGGTGGTGATGATGATGGTGATGATGGTGGTGGTGTTAGAGATGATGGTGATGGTGGTGGTGATGATGAAGGTGGTGGTGGTGATGATGGTGATGGTGGTGATGACGATGAAGGTGGTGGTGGTGATGATGGTGATGGTGATGTCGACGATGATGGTGGTGGTGGTGATGATGGTGATGGTGGTGATGATGATGGTGATGATGATGGTGGTGGTGGTGATGATGGTGGGGATGATGATGATGGTAGTGGTGATGCTG
>NC_091591.1:18093988-18098988 GCF_042767895.1 Penaeus vannamei | reverse complement strand
TGTGCACTGCTGTTGATGAATAAAGCAAGTAAAATGTTTATTTTGTACACTGCCATTGATGAATAAAGCAAGTAAAATGTTTATTTTGTACACTGCTGTTGATGAATAAAGTAAAATGTTTATTTTGTGCACTGCCATTGATGAATAAAGCAAGTAAAATGTTTATTTTGTGCACTGCTGTTGATGAATAAAGCAAGTAAAATGTTTATTTTGTACACTGCCATTCATGAATAAAGCAAGTAAAATGTTTATTTTGTGCACTGCCATTGATGAATAAAGCAAGTAAAATGTTTATTTTGTGCACTGCTGTTGATGAATAAAGCAAGTAAAATGTTTATTTTGTGCACTGCCATTGATGAATAAAGCAAGTAAAATGTTTATTTTGCGCACTGCCATTCATGAATAAAGCAAGTAAAATGTTTATTTTGTACACTGCTATGTACAGCGATATTTGCTAAGAATATTCCAAACGTAAAACACGTACAATGTATAAGAAAAAAAGGACAAAGTAGTTATACAATGATGGATGAATGAGGATTATTTTTTAAGAAAAAAGGACAAAGAAAAGGACACGTATAAAAAAAAAAGGACAAAGTAGTTATACAATGATGGATGAATGAGGATTATTTTTATAACAAGGTTGTTGGTGCGAAGGAATACGTAAATCAGTCGCATATTAGTTACTCTTAATATTAATTACATATTGATATTAATTATTAATATTAATTACATATTAGTTGCTTTAATAAACTTCTAGGTCTAGTAAATAGGATACATCTGGACACATTTTCTA
Organism: Penaeus vannamei; assembly: GCF_042767895.1. Lineage (NCBI taxonomy): Eukaryota > Metazoa > Arthropoda > Malacostraca > Decapoda > Penaeidae > Penaeus > Penaeus vannamei. The sequence continues at coordinate 18,098,195 of NC_091591.1, read as the reverse complement.
TTCGGATGGATATGTAATGGAATTTGGAAAAGAATGATTAAGCCAAGATATCTTTACTCCAGCAATGGCTTTGGTAAGTGGGTATGAAGAGGGAGGTTTGGCATTAAATGACATGATGAAAATGACAATAGGAAAATGGCGTCTTGTTATCTGCTCAATGTATCATCTATCAATTATCTATTATCTATTAATTATCTATTAATTATCTATTATCTATTAATTATCTATTATCTATTAATTATCTATTATCTATTAATTATCTATTATTTATTAATTATCTATTATCTATTAATATACATTATCTATCATATATTATTATATTAATTATCTATTATCTATTTATTAATTATCTATTATCTATTAATTATCTATTATCTATTAATCATCTTTTATCATTTAAAAATCTATTAACTATTATTATCAATCTATTATTAAAATCTATTATCATCATTTTTGGTATTATATCTTATCAGATTTAGCAAACTGGCAAAAATATATCGTTGTTCAGAATATCTATGGCTCTTCTGAGTTTTAATCACCCAGTTTGTCTAGTGGCTCCTTTAAGTTTTAATCACCTAATTTGTCTGGTGCTTTCTTTAGCATTCAGTGTGATAAGTTTGCAGGCGTAGAGGTGGTGAATAAAAGGGGTCTTTGCTTGTTGGTCTATTGAGATGTGACGAGCAAGACCGTCGCCTGTCTCTGTCTCTCTTAGAAGGAGGGTGTCACACTAGCACAATTTCCGTGGTTCTTTGACAATTTCCGTGGTTCTTTGACAATTTCCGTGGTTCTTTGACGTTTCCGTGTTTTTTTTCTCGTTAGCGCTTGTATTTTGGGTGAATGCGATAAATTCCAGTCAAACGATAATTATCGTTTTCGCTGGCAAGTTTCCGTGGTCTTTTTTCGTTCAAATGATAAGCTATAATGAATAATCGTTATAGTAATGTAAAAGAAAGTATTTATAATATAATACGATTCAAAAAGACAGTCTAAACTGTAAATCATATTTTAAAATTGGCAAAATTCTCTCTTGTATTTAATAAAAACAGATACAAGTCTGTAACTGGCTGCTCGCCTGTTTGTTTACATTTGTTCCCGTCAGCTGATTAGATGAGTATCGAGAATACGCCCTTATTTAGCATTATACATTCGTTGTTTCACATTAAATCGTCGCCACGTAGCCAGAATAACGTCCATCATCGCCCGAGCCTATGCGGGGGTTGAACCTATCTTTCTGTGTTTAGAATTTTGGTCGGACTGTTTCCGTGGTTCTCATCGCTAGTGCGACTGCGCGAGCCAAAATGACCACCGTGGTGCCAGCGGAAAAGTAATGCGGAAAAAGTGCTAGTGTGACACGGCCTTTACTCTTTTCTGCGTCTGCTCTTGTTCTCCCCTGCCCAGTCTGCCTGACAAGACGTCCTTTTCTGCAGCTATTCCTTGCGAGGGTGTTTTGCTTGCTTAGGAGAATGTGTCCAAAGGGAAAGTAGAGGGAACACCTGCGTCCGCTGAAGGAGGAAGGGAGTTGTCGGGTCATAGTTGCAAAAGAGGTGACCATCCGTCCTTGAGCTTATCATTCATAGACTACCCTTCCCCCTCAAACAGCTGATATAATCCTGCCATATATGTAGCTTAATTTCAATATTGTTCTGCTAATAAAAATGGTTATCATTCTAATTATCATCAAATCTACGTATTACTTACAACTGCCAAAATGGAACATTTGACAAAAGACTTGGGAATTGAACCCAAGTCTCCCCCTGGTTCTTGCCTTGAGTTTTACCTTCTCACACTTTCGAGATCTTAAAATCCCTTCTTGAATTTAAAGGGTAAAAAAGGGGAAAACTGTGTGTATGAACTCCTATATACAACAATATACGATATTTGTTAAAAGAATTCCAAACGTAAGTACACATACAATGTATATGGGAAAATGATAAGTAGTTATACATTAATGAATGAAATACAAAATAAAAACATATAGTTTTTCTTTTAAAAATATCGTTTTTCTTACCTAAGAATTGTGTTGTGAATAGTACTGGCTAGTGTCCAGATCCCAATCCAATGTTGACAGCTATCTATGAAAGCAAATTAGGGAGAGAGAGGACAAGGGTTTGAATAATGCCGGGTTGTCATATTTTTGACATATCAGAGACATGACATGTTTGATGATATTTTCCTTTCAACGGGTAAAACACACGAAATATCAGGTATGTATTCCTGTATATAATAACGACGGCTATAATAATAGTAATAATATCAACAATGATGATGATAATTATAATATCAGCATCAGTGATAATGATGGTAATAGCAATACCAACAACAATAGTAATAATAATAATAATAATAATACAAATGGTAATGATGATGATGAAAATGATATGAATGATAATATAAATGATAATAACAATAATATAAATCATAATAGCAATAACAATAATAGAGATAATAATGATAATAAAAATAATAATACTAACAATTATGGTGATGATGAAGCTGAAGATTATGATGATAATAATGGCACTCATAGCAATGATGATAATGATAATAATAATAACAATAATGACACTCATGACAATAATAATAATAATGATGAAGATGATGATAATGATGATGATGATGATGATGATGATGATGATGATGATGATGATGATGATGATAATGATGATGACGATGATAATAAAATATTAAAAGACTAAAACATTTACAATAATAACAATTATGAAAACAATAAAGACACGTGCACTTGCTGGTTGACAATACCAACTAATTAAAGAGAAAGGATATTAATACTTTTTTTTAACGTTTATTTTTCTTTTATTCCCCTGAGGTGAATTCACATGACAGATTTTAGTTTCCATTTTGCTCAAACATGTAATCTGAAACAGTCTGAGAAATTTTATAATCAAAAAGAGAATAACAGGAATTTGCACTTCCATTTGAATAAATATATATATATATTTTTTTTTTATTTTTATTATTATTATTATTATTATTATTATTATTATTATTTATTATTATCATTACGATTATTATTATTATTATTATTATTATTATTATTATTATTGTTATCATTATTATTATTATTATTATTATATATATATATATATTTAAATATATATATATATATTTAAATATATATATATATATATATATATATATATTTAAATATATATATATATATATATATATATATATATATATATATATATTTAAATATATATATATATATATATATATATATATATATATATATATATATATATATATATATATATGTGTGTGTGTGTGTGTGTGTGTGTGTGTGTGTGTGTGTATGTAAATATATATATATGTATATATATATATATTTTTTTTTTTTTTTTTCTTCTTTTTTCTTTTTTTTTTGTAATAGTAGAGCGGTGGGGTTTGTTCGTGGTTCGGGCCAACTGTCTCCGCGTGTTCGATAAAAGCCCTTCTAAAGATGACATTCTCTTAACCTTATAGGAATTCGTGTCAAGCCAACCATTCACATCATAATAAACCTTAAAAATAATCGGTGCAGGTTGAATTTTCTTGTCCTGTATTGGATACATTGAAGTATTTGTGTTCGTTATTTTTGTCTTTCTTTCTTTTAAGCTATTTCTCTTTTATATTCATGTACCAGATGGTTTCATAATTTTTACCAAGGCGTATAGGTTAAAAGTCCTGTTTATTATCGGCATCGTCATCATTTGGACAAAATTATAAACTAAAAACAAGAGAACCTTAGATTTCGAGTTTTAACAACAAAGAACCTTGCCTGCAAATCATATCTAATCCTTTGAACACGATGATAACAACATGCATCTAGTAAAACAGTACACATTTGGTAGTGTATTGACTCCATTCTGTTGTAGCAAAAGCCTCACGGTTAAAATGAGACCAATATTATCGTTTTGCAGAATTTCGTCTGCTAATTTCGCCCTAAGAGAGAAAGATGGCGACTGCTGGCAACTCAACGTACTGTAGGTCCTTCGTTCACATCCACATCGGGGCGCAACGGAATTCTTCGCCCCTAAACGAAAATACCATATAGGCGAAAATAGAATGAACCATAAATATCGTTCGGAAAAGCGAGTGGGGCGGATTTAGGGAAGCTGTATGGCGGCGAAGAGGCAATATAATGTAGCATTGAATCCTTGACGTCGAGACTGCCGTTCTGCAGTGATGGCCGACCAGACGATGGCCT
>NC_091591.1:18076488-18078988 GCF_042767895.1 Penaeus vannamei | reverse complement strand
ACCATTCTTCTACAAGTCTACCACAATTCTACCACCATCCTGCAACAAGTCAAGTCTACCACAATTAAACTAACATCCTTCTACAAGTCTACCACAATTCTACCACCATCCTACAACAACTCTACCACAATTAAACCACCATCCTACAACAAATCTACCGCAATACTACTATCATCCTACCACCATCCATTCACCATCCTATCACTATCCTATCACTATCCTACCAGCATTCCTTCCGTCGAACGTTTGAAAATTAAATGAAGAGATAGATAGATAGATAGACAGACAGATATATATATATATATATATATATATATATATATATATATATATATATATATATATACGTAGAGAGAGAGAGAGAGAGAGAGAGAGAGAGAGAGAGAGAGAGAGAGAGAGAGAGAGAGAGAGAGAGGGAGTGAGAAAGAGAGAGAAAGAGAGAGAGAGAGAGAGAAAGAGAAGAAAGAGAGAGAAAGAGAGAGAAAGAGAGAGAGAGAGAGAAAGAGAGAAAGAGAGAAGAGGCAGACATACAAACCTACAAACAGTCAGACAAACAGACAGACAGACTCACTGAGAGAGAGAGACTAACAAATAGAAACAAAAACAGACGAAAAGACAGACAGACAAAATCAGAAACAAAAAACAAACAGAGAAAGAGAGAGAGAGAGAGAGAGAGAGAGAGAGAGAGAGAGAGAGAGAGAGAGAGTGAGTGAGTGAAAGAGTGAGTGAATGAGAGAGAGAGAAAGAGATACATAGATAGACAGAGAGAGATACATAGATAGATAGATAGAGAGAGATACATAGACAGCTAGACAAAGAGAGAGAGATGCACAGATAGATACACCGAAAGACAGACAAACCAAACAAAAAACAAACAAACAACCCCCCCCCCCCCAAAAAAAAAAGAAAGAATTAGAAAAAAAAAAACTCGAGAGGAAAACACACGGCGTGCAGAAGGATGCTTGCGTGCAATATACATCAGAATGAACACAGCAGCCTGAGGAAATCACAGTGGCGCCGCGACCTCCTGTCTCGCCACGCTAGCGTCTTGAGGGGAGCTAAGGCCGATTTCCTACGCCTTGGGCACTGGGCCTCGTGGCTCGGGTGGTTGTTTGTGTTTGTTTGTGTTTGTTTGTGCTTGGTTGTTTATGTTTGTTTGTTTGTGTGTGTGTTTGTTTGTGTTAGTGTGTTTGTTTGTTTATGTTAGTGTGTTAGTTTGTTTATGTTGGTTCGTTTGCGTGTTTGTTTCAGTTTGTTTGTATGTTTGCTTTGTTTTTCTGTTTGCGTGTTCGTTTCTGTTTTGTTAGTTTGTTTGCGTGTCTTTGTGTTTGCTTGTTTATGTTTTGTTTGTTTCTGTTCGCGTGTGTATTTGTTTCTGTTTGTTTGCGTTTTTGTTTATGTTTTGTTTGTTTGCGTTTTTGTTTATGTTTTGTTTGTTTGCGTTTTTTGTTTCTGTTTGTTGTTTGTGTGTTTGCTTGTTTATGTGTGTTTGTTTGTTTGCGTGTTTGTTTCTGTTTGTTAGTATGTGTGTTTGTTTATGTCTCTCTTGTATTATTGTGTATGGAATGACCATATGAAAATCATTTACCTTTTTTATCTCTCTTTCTCTCTTTTTTTTGTCTCTCTCACTCCCTCCCTTCCTCTCTTACAAACGCATGAGCATATGTATGTCAAGTGTGTGTGCGTCTGTCTGTCTCTCTGTCTGTCTGTCTGCCTCGCCATATCCTGTTGTTTACGAGAGTCTTATCTGTAATTCGTGTGTCATTGATCACTTGGTTTTTAAATTCTGGTAAGAGCGGGGTTTATATCGAGGACAGTCGGTTTATTTAATTGTTTTCGGGACATTAAGAAGATATCTTGCTTTGTTTGATTATCTTGTAGGTTTATGTAGGTTTGTTTTACTTGTTATCTTTCTAATTTTTTTTTCTGTCTCTGTTTCTCTGTTTGACTCTCTCTCGGTTTGTCTCTCTCTCTCTTCTCTCTCCCTGTCTCTGTTTCTCTGTTTTTCTCTCTCTGCTTGCCTCTCTCTCTCTCTCTCTCTCTCTATGTCTTCTCTCTCTTCTCTCTCTCTCTCTCTCACTCACTTCTTGTCTTTCTCTCTCTCTCTCTCTCTCTTCTCTCTCTCTCACTCTCTCTCTCTCTCTCTCTCTCTCTCTCTCCCCCTCCCTCCCTCTCTCTCTCTCTCTCTCTCTCTCTCTCTCTCTCTCTCTCTCTCTCTCTCTTTCTTCTCTTCTCTCTCTCTCGCGGTCCCTCCCTCCCTCTCTCTCTCTCTCTAATTTGAATATCATTTTTGTGTATCGATTTGTATTCACTTACACGGCCGTCTCAACTTATCTCAAGACGTTGCCATCATCTTAGCAGATATTTCTCGTCTCTTATGTAATGAGATATGCTTCATCGTTACAATACTCACTCTGTCTTTCCGACCGTAGTTGAAACTGCCGTTGCGCAAGTGTACTTTTCTCTTGATAATTCTACCATCATTCTTCTACAAGTCTAC
>NC_091591.1:18066488-18068988 GCF_042767895.1 Penaeus vannamei | reverse complement strand
TTAAAAGATGCGAACGTTTTCAGAATGCATCGCTCGCCCAACACGAATAGAGGGAAAAAAAGGAAATTTAGAATAATTAGTTCCCGCCATTTTTACTACGGTCAGTCAAGCGAGTCTATATTATAATCCCAGCTGACTTTTTTCACTTCCTTATTTACAAATCTCAAACTCAGACTCAAAAAAAGAGGAATAGGAATAAAAAGAAGAGAGAAAATATGGACAAATAATCACAAATTTTAGGATAGATGATAGGGGTGTCTATAACGTACGTTTTCTTTCTTTTTTTCTCTCATTCTCGTTTTCTTTTTCTCTCTCCTTTTTTTAAATACTTCCTCTCGTGCAACGAAGACATCAAAGAGATAAAAGAAAATAAGGAATAAATAGAAAAGAAAAAAAAAATTATACACAATATCACAAGCAATAGATAGAAAAAAAAATCAAAACAATACACAATATCACAAGAAACAGATAGAAAAGAAAAGAAGAAAAAAAATAATAAATATATCACAAATTCTAAGAAGATGACGAGTCTACGTCTGACGCCCGTTTTCTTTTTCTCTCCTTTTTTTTATTTCTTTTATTATAGTTTTTTTTTGATACCCTTCCTCTTGCGGTCGAACTGGCGCCTGATAAGCGGTTCCTTTCGGTCGCTGGCGGAGCTGAGGCCCGGAGGCGAAGGAGGGGAGGCACGTACCTGGGAAGGAGGAGGAGGAGGAGGAGGAGGAAGTGGAGGAGGGGAGGCACGTACCTGGGAAGGAGGAGGAGGAGGAGGAGGAGGAGGGGAGGCACGTACCTGGGAAGGAGGAGGAGGAGGAAGTGGAGGAGGCGGAGGAGGGGAGGCACGTACGTGGGAAGGAGGAGGAGGAGGAGGAAGTGGAGGAGGAGGAGGAGGAGAAGGAGGAGGAGGAGGAGGGGAGGGGAGTAGGAAGTGGAGGAGGAGGAGGAAGTGGAGGAGGAGGAGGAGGAAGGGAGGTAGGAAAGAAAAAGAAGAGGAGGCAGGAGGAATAATAATAATGGGAAGGAGAAGAAAGCAGGAGGAGTGGAGGAGGGAGGATGGAGAAGAAGAAGGAGGGAGGAGGAAGAAGAAGAAGATGACCCGGAGGCGGAGGAGGGGAAGACACGTACCTGGGAAGAGGAGGGAGGGAGGAGAGAGGGCGGAGGGGAGGGAGGAGGGAGGGAGAGGAGGCGGAGGGAGGAGGAGGAGGAATAATGATAATAATAATAAGAAGAAAAGCAGGAGGGAGGAAGGGGAGGATGGAGAAGAAGAAAGAGGAGGAGGAGGAAGAAGAAGAAGAAGAAGAAGGAGAGACCCAAAGGCGGAGGAGGGTAGAGCACGCGGGCCTGGAAGGAGGAGGAAAAGGAGGAGGAGGGAGGGTAGGAGGCACGTACCTGGAGGGAAGTGGAGGGAGGAAGGAGGAGGAAGTGGAGGAGGAGAGGAGGAGGGGAGAGGGAGGCACGTACCTGGGAAGGAGGGAGGGAGGAGGAGGGAGGAGGAGGGAGGAGGAGGAGGGGAGGGAGGAAGTGGAGGAGGGAGGAGAGGAGGAGGGGAAGGGGGAGGAGGGAGGAAGTGGAGGAGGAGGAGGAGGAAGTGGAAGAAAGAAGGCGGGCAGACACACGTACCTGGGAAGGTAATGTGCCTGGGAAGGAGGAGGAGGAGGGAAGCGGTGGAGGAGGGGAGGAGGGGAGGGGGAGGGGAGGGAGGAGTGGGAAGCGGGTAGGCACGGGTAGCCTGGGAAGGAGGAGGAGGAGGAGGAGGGAGGAAGGAAGAGGGAGGAGGAGGAGGAGAAGAAGAAGAAGAAGAAAAGCAGGAGGAGGAGGAATAATAATAATAATGATAATAATAGGAGGAGAGAGGAGCTAAGACTCGAGGCGGAGGAGGGGGTGGAAGGCGGTACCTGGGAAGGGAGGAGGAGGAGGAGGAGGGAGAGAAGTGGAGGGAGGAAGGAGGAGGAAGTGGAGGAGGAGGGGGGGGAGGAGGAATTGGAGGGAGAGGAGGAGGAGGGTAGGCACGTACTGGGGAGGGAGGCATGGAGGGAGAGGAGGAGGGAGGAAGAGGAGGAGGAGGAATAATAATGACAAGAATAATAAGAAGAAAGCAGCAGGAGGAGGAGGAGGATGGAGAAGAAGAAGAGGATGAGGATGAGGAAGAAGAAGAAGAAGAAGACCCGGAGGCGGGAGGAGGAGTAGCAGACAGACACGTACCTGGAAGGAGGAGGAGGAGGAGGAAGTGGAGGAGGAGGAGGAGGAAGGTGGAGGAGGAAATGTGGGGGGCAGGAGGGGAGGTGGAGAAGAAGAAGCGCAGACACGTACCTGGGAGGAGGAGGAGGAGTTGAGGATGAGTGGAGAGGAGTAGGGAGGAGGAAGTTCAGAGGAGGAGGAGGGAGGGAGGGGAGGAGGAGGGAGAAGTCAGAGGAGGAGGAAGAGGAGGGAGGAGGGAGAAGTCAGAGGAGAGGAAGTGGAGGAGGAAGTGGAGAGGAGGGAGAGGAGGAAGTGGAGGAGG
>NC_091591.1:18056488-18061488 GCF_042767895.1 Penaeus vannamei | reverse complement strand
GAGGCAGGGGATTGGGGGGGTGGGGGGTAAGTCAAGGATTAAGAGAAGGAAAGAGAGTAAATCTAGAGGAAGGAGGGAGATAAGAGAGAAGGGGAGAGGACGGAGACTAGAGGAAGGGAGGAAGGGAAGAGAAAGAAGGGAGGAAGGGAACAAGGCAAAGAAGGGAGAGGGGGGGAAAGCCAAAAGAGGGAGCCAAGGAAAAAAAGAGGTAAGGGAGAGAGACAGGAAGAAGAAGAAAAGGGAAAGGAAACGGGAAAAAAATACAGAAAAAAGGTAAAGAAAGAGATAATAAGGAATAAGAAATAGGGAGATGGTGTAGAGTGAAAGAAGGCTAATGGAAGGGGGGGGAGGGGGAGGAAGGGGGGAGGGGGGTCAAAAGCCGTCAAGGTAAGGTCCTTCTTTGTCTCCCTTTGTACTTTATCACCCTCCCTTTGCAAAGAGATAAGGGGATAGATAGGAGATAGATAGGGAGGTAGACAAGGAGGGAGATAAGGAGGGAGGGAAAGAGATAAAGTGATGAAAGTGGATGGATGGGAGAAGTAAAGGAGAAAGAGAGAGGAGAGACAGACACAGAGACAGACATTGAACAAACACACAGAAAGGGAGACAAAGAAAAGACAAACAGACAGACATAAAGACAGACAGACATCTTTCAGACAGACAGACTAACAGACAGACTAACAGACAGACGTAAAGACAGACAGACAAAGAGACAAACAGATACAGAGACAGACTAACAGACAGACATATTTCAGCCAAACAGACACAGAGACAGACTAACAGACAGACATAAAGACAGACTGACAAAGAGACAAACATACACAGAGACAGACTAACAGACAGACATCTTGCAATCAGACAGACAAAGAGACAAACAAAGACAGACTAACAGACAGACATATTTCAGCCAAACAGACACAGAGACAGACTAACAGACAGATATAAAGACAGACAGACATCTTTCAGCCAAACAGACACAGAGACAGACTAACAGACAGACACAGAGACAGACATCAGACACAGACTAACAGACAGACTAACAGACAGACACAGAGACAGACTAACAGACAGACATCAGACAGACTAACAGACAGACAGACAGACCCTAACCCTATGACACCGTGGCTTAACCCTTTCTTGAGTACGTCTTGTCCTCCCACACGCAGAGTTCAGAATCCTCTTAATTCTATTGGCGCAGGGGAACTAAATCGATATATTTGAAAGGAAAGGAAAAGCTGTATAATTTGGGAAAGGAAAGGAATGGTGCTGTGTAACTCTATTTGATAAATTGTGTCGGATTTTTTTCTTTTCTTTTTTCTTTTTTTTAGTCTTTCTTTCTCTCGCTCGTTCATTCATTCGTTTTCTTTTTTTCGTTCTGTCTGTCTGTGTGTTTGTCTGTCTACCTCTCTCCTCTCTCTCTCTTTTCTCTCTCTTTCGCTATCGCTTGCTCGCTTTATCGTTCTCTCGCTCTGTCTCTTTCTGTCTGTTTTTTCTATTTGTCTGCCTGTCTGTCTCTCTCCCTTTCCTTGTCTCTCTTTCTCTTTCTCACTCCTTCCCTCCCCGCCTCTCTCTCTCCCTCTCTCTCTCTTTCTGTCTCTCTCTCTCTTTCTCACTCCTTCCCTCCCCGCCTCTCTCTCTCTCTCTCTCTCTCTCTCTCTCTCTCTCTCCCTCTCCCTCTCTCTCTCTCTCGTTCTCTCTCTCTCTATTTCTCGCTCTCTTGCTCTCTCGCTCTCTCTCACTCTCTCACTCTCTCACTCTCTCACTCTCTCACTCTCTCACTCTCTCACTCTCTCACTCTCTCACTCTCTCACTCTCCCTCTCTCCCTCCCTCCCTCCCTCTCCCTCTTCTCTCTCTCGTTATGATAATCCCAAAACGAGAGAAAAAAAATAAAAACAATCACAAATTCACATCACAACTCCACTCTTGAAGTTCTGTGTTGTTATTTTCTTGATCAACACATCCGACACAGTTAGATGGAATAATCAAACCTTTTTTAAACAGGATATTCATGTCTAAACAGGCTTTTATGGCTTGTCACGTGACATTTCTCGGGGCGAATGACCTCTTGTTGTCCATACCCATAGAATATTGTTAGATCTTGAACACTCATGCATACACATGCTTATGCATTTATGTATGTTGTGTATATATATGAATATACATATGCATATACTTGCACGCACTCATACGCACACATAGACTCGCACACACACACTCACACACACATAAAAACACATACACACACACAGACCAGACACCACGCGCGCACACACACACACACACACACACGCACGCACGCACGCACACACACACACACACACACACACACACGTACACACACACACATACACACACACACACACACACACCAGACAACACACACACACTCACACACAAAAACACACACACACACACCAGACAACACACACACACACACACACACACACACGCACACACACACACACACACACACACACACACTTTCTTTCTTCTACCCAATCATTAGATTTTCTCTCCTCTTTTACTTTCTTAATTTATTTCGGTCTATCTATTGCACATCATTTAATGCTTTATACTTCGTTATATACTTCGTTATCTTGTGTACATTAATCTGTTATCATGTTCTCTTGTTTTCTTCTTCTTATCCCATTTTTTTAATCACGATTTTTTTTTTACTATTATTGTCATTTTGTTATTCTATCCTTGCTATTACGTAATCACTTTCATATGTTCTTTTATGTTATGTTATGTTGTTCTTCTCTATTCCTATTCTCTTTGTTATTCCGATATTTTCGTTATTGATTTTCGTATGTTATTTTTTCTTCTTATTTCTCTCTCCTTTTCAGTCCATTTTCCTTATCTTCTATACTTTCCTTTTTTATTATTCTGTCATTTAGTATTCTGTTATTTTCTAATCCTGTTCTTTCGTAATTCCGTTCGTTTTACTTTGTTCTTTTGTTATTCTTCTATTCTTCCTGTCCGTTATTCGACGTCGAGATGTCGGTGGGTAGAATTTTATTGTAATTATTCAAATATTTATGTAGAAAGTTTGTGTTTCAACTTGAGCCCAGAGAGATGAGGCTAAAACTTCACTGATTAATACGAGATCTTTGCTTGTTGGAATTCTCTCTTTCTCTCTCTTTCGCTCTTTCGTTCTTTCTCTTTGTCTTTTGTCGTTCTCGTTTTTTTTTTTTTTTTTTCCTTCTTGTTCTCTCTCTTTTTCTTTCTTTCTCATTTTCCCTTTTTCTCTATTTCTTTCTTTCTTTCTTTCTCTCTCTCTCTCTCTCTCTCTCTCTCTCTCTCTCTCTCTCTCTCTCTCTCTCTCTCTCTCTCTCTCTCTCTCTCTCTCTCTTTCTTTCTCTATCTCTATTTCTATCTCTCTCTCTCTCTCTCTTTCTCTCTTTCTCTATCTCTATTTCTTTCTCTATCTGTCTCTCCTCCCCTCTCTCTCTTTCTCCCTCTTTCTCTCCCTCCATCCCTCTTTCTCTCGTTCTTTCTCTCTCTCTCTCTCCCTTCCTCCTCTCTCTTTTCTCTTTCTCTCTCTCTCTCCTCTCGCTTTCCCCCTTTTCCCCCTCCCCCCCCCCCCTCCCCCCCTCGTGCCTCTCTTTCCATTCCTCGGAGGAAAATGAAGAATGAAATAAATAAAAAAATGAAAATAAAAAAGATAAGAAATGAACGATCGAGGACGAAAAAGATCAAGAAAACGATACCAAGTGAGCGAAACTTTGTGAGAAAAGAAGGACCCAAAGCGGACCAAAGATAATGAGAAAAATTACCCTCTTAAGCGCACCCAAAATTATGAGGAAGCGAGTAATGGAAATGAGTAAATAAGCCCCCCCCCCCCCCCCGAGATCATGAAAATTAATGAGGAAGTGAGCGCCGTAAGGACGAAAATGTGTGAGGAATTTCGTCTTCCAGAAGAACGATCAAAACAAAGTGAAAGTTTGGGACGAAGTGACCCCTCGGTTGCCACCTCCCCCTCCCCCTCCCCCCCTATCCTCCCCCTCCCCCTAGCTCCTCCCCCTACCCCCTAGCTCCTCCCCCCTCCCCCCTAGCTCCTCCCCCCTGCCTTTTCCTCCTCCTCCTCCTCCTCCTGCTTCTTCCTCGCTCTCCTCTCTCTCTCTATTTCTCTTTCTTCTCATTTTTCTCCCTCTTCCCTATCTCTCCTCTCCTGTATTGTTCTCTTTCTTCCTCCTCCTCCTTCTTTCTCGCTCTCCTCTCTCTGTTTCTCTTTCTTCTCATTTTTCTCCTCTTCCTATCTCTCCTCACCTGTATTGAAGTCTCTTTCACCTCCTCCTCCTCTTCCTCCTTCTTTTTCTTTCTCTCCGTTTCTTCCTCCTCTCCTCCTGTTCCTTCTTCTTCTTCTTTCCTCCTGTTCCTTCTTCTTCTTCATTCCTCTTGTTCCTTCTTCTTCTTCTTCTTTCCTCCTGTTCCTCCTCATCTCCTTCCTCTCCTCCTCCTCTCACCCCTCTCCTTCTTCTTACTTCCCTCCTTCTCACTCCCTTCCCATAATCTCTCTATCCCCCTTCTCTAACTCCCTCTCCTTCTTCTTCTTTCCCTCTCTTCTCTATCTCTTGCTCTCATCCTCCTTAACCTCCTCGCACACACAAAGAAACAAACACATACACAACCAAACAACAAACAAACAAACAAACACACACACAAAGAAACAAATACAGACATACAAAGAAAGAAAGAAACACGCACACACACACACGAAAGCAAATACACACAAAGAAAGAAAGAAAAAAAACACACACAAACCAACAAATAAACAAGCACACAAAGACAAACAAAGAAACAAACACATAGACAAACACATAAACAAACACACATACAAACAAAGAAACAAACACATAGACAAACAAATAAGCACAGTCAAACAAATAAACAACACACAAACAACGAAACAAACAAAGAAACAAACAAAGAAACAAACACATAGACAAACAAATAAACACAGTCAAACAAATAAACAAACACAAACAAATAAACAAAC
>NC_091591.1:18028988-18038988 GCF_042767895.1 Penaeus vannamei | reverse complement strand
TATTTATTTCTTTTATTTTTCTTGTCTCCCATGTAACAACGAGAACAACGCAAAGAATGATAGCGTTACCGCATTTTCTTCTTTTTTTTCATTTTCTTTAACACGTTATATTCTTCCCGTTTTCTTTAGTACATCAGGAGCGGCTAAGTCCTTCGGAAATACTGCTGACTTACCGGGAAGAAAATATTACTGCAAGAGCCAAAAATATACGTGATGAAGACGGAAACAATGAAGAGAACGATGATGATAGCATAGATGCGAATGAAGTAGACAGCGAAGAAGATAAAGAAGGTCTTTTAAGCATTTCTTACGATGTGGATAGACAGGCTGATGGAGGAGAAATACAGGTAAGGGTTTGTATGTTACTGCATGTTACCAAAGACTATCTACGAAAGACCGGAAAGTCGAGCAAAATTCTGTGAGTAATGCGGCGTCGGCGCAATAGATGGCGTTAGTGAGCATCTCGTGACGTCATCTCATACCCGTCTGTTTGTTTACTTAGAAGCGCGAAAATTGTTCTGACAGTTCCGACATTGCCAGGAAAGTCTTATCCTTGTTCTGCTTGTAAAAAGCAAAAGGAAGAGAATAGATAACATATTTCTTTTCGGTTAAGGTTTACGATAGGACCGCACCGACTAGGAGAAAATTGAAGATCATAGCGTTGTAGGCGATGAAAAACTACATGCATTGTTATCAAAATTGACTTGCAGAAGCGAACCTCTTCGAGTTAAATGAGGAAAAGTTGGCGCGCAGAAAGTCCCCACGAGCCTCCAGCGACCAAGTCCAACCCCCTCGCGTCGCAGCGAACCACTTAGCTGAGCGGGAACCCAACATGAACTGTTTTGGCGCATGTAGTTAGTGACGTCACGACAAATTTCTCATAAATGCACTGTAGTAAAACGTATTTCTGTATTCTAATTTATTTGAAATTTTAACGAAAAGCGGATTTATCAAATGTTCATTCCTTAAATACACGATGTGAACGATTTTACCATATATGCACCATAGTTTCATTAGAAATACCTGGTATATCCATACTTGCGCATCGATGCCCTCTCCCGGCAAAGTTGACAGTTCTGTTGTTACAGTTCTCGTTGTTTGTTTCAAAGGTGAAGGTTGTTTACATTGCTACTAGCGTTTCCGATTTTTCCAACTTTGCGGTGAAATCGATCACTCACTGAAATCGTTGCAATATCGGGGATAACACGAAACTCAGTGAAATACAATAACCGTGTTCCAGTTGTAGAATTTCGTCTGCGGTTCGTCACTTCCTCAACCACCGTCCCCCCAACTTTAAGGTAAATTCATTTTGTATTTCAAGTGTAGTCAGTGTCGATATAGAGGCACCGGTAGGGAAGCTAGATAATCGGGAGGGGGCCCGGGGGCGAAGCCCCCGGTAGGGAAATACGGGAATCGGGAGGGGGTTCGGGGGCGTAGCCCCCAGGTTAGGAAGGTTTTTTGGTTCATACGGCGATCCTACTGGTCGTTCGTGCGTTTGAGATACGGTTCACTCGATCGTTCGCTCGCGCAACACCGTATCGAATCATCTGTGGCCGAATCTTCTCTCGGATTTCTACCATTTTTCACTTTCTTTGTCATCTGAAATACTATCCTTGGCTCGGATTTTCAATTCCCCACATTCTTTTGCTTTTTAGAATGCATTTGTATGAACGAAATCACCCCCCCCAACCCCCAATTCCCCACGGGATCCCCCAACCTTGTTGGCGGGAGTCGGGGACTTCGTCTCTGACGGGTGCGGTCCTATCATAAACATTTACCCAAACAGAAATATAGAAAAAAGTAAAATAAGTTCAAATGTTAACAGGACAACGACGGGTGGCCTGTTTCGAGCTCCTAGCGAGAGTATACAAGGTGTAGCAGATGCATTCCAGGCAGCTCCTAGGAAAGGGGGTTAGGGGACAGTCCCCCAACCAAACATAAAATGAGGAAATTAATCTCAAAATCATGCGGTCGCAATGCGAAGAATTGAAATAAGAATGTGTATTTCGGCCATTTATCTGGAAAGGTTTTGTTATTATTCTTATAAAGATATTGTAATAATTTTCTTTAATCTATCATACTCAATTTCTATGTATTGATGCATTTTTGGCAATATAATCATATACATTATATGTCACTAATGTCATGTGACTGTAGGCCTATAAGTTCATTGTGCCACGTGGTTTAATGTGTCCTGTATATGGCATGTTGCATACGCCGTATGTATGCCGTGCATGCATAAACTACCAATTTATAATTGTTAACCAGCCATAAATTGCCGAATGGGTAGTTTCGGGCTGGGAGGGGCGAAAGAATTATATGAAGAAAATAAATGCTACTACAAAGTCATGATACGATATGAATTATATATATATATAAATTTATTATTAAATAAGCTATTCATAACCCCCTCTGAATAAGTCTGAACTGACCAAGAACATGAACCCGAGTGAGCACACCCCCACTGAACGACGTCGGATGTTTAGTTGGGCGTCGAGTCAACAGATGGCGCTGGTGGACGACCGGGGAACTCACATTTTTTAGAGTGCGTTAGATAGCATGTTTCCTGTCTTTCGTAGATAGTCTTTGATGTTACCCTGCGTTATGATGTGTCACTTCTCCTATTACATATGCTGTGTTATAATGTGTTAGTGTAACTCCTTTATTACATTATGTTGCGTTATGTGTTAGCGTCATCCCTCGTACTGTTAGAAAATTTATGTATTTTTTTATGGATTCATCATGATTGAAAAGTATCATTACTATTGCTCTAATATGATGAATGCGGTTTTCCTATGGTTGTATAATGGCATAATATGGGATTTAACCCACTAACGACTAACGGCTTCCTGCCATGTCATGGTTAGGCTGTCGCTCACGCCGGGATGACGCCCCATCATGTCATAGCTGTCCAGTCTACTCCAAGTTATGTGCGCTTGCAGTTGTGTGCTTGTTTGTTCCCAGCTGCGGTCCTCATAAGTTGGTTCAGAGCCTCTTTTTAGTCCCATTATCTAAACCAGTGTTGTCCAAAATGGGGGGTACGTAATATAGATCATAAGGGTACGTGAACAAACATTTTTGTGTATCTTTAAAGCATTTTGTTATTAAATCATCTTTTTTATTCGTTTATTAAATTTGATTTTTTTATCAAGACTCCTGCAATGCAGTCTTTTCATAATTAGTATATTATTTGTATTATAACACATCTTGTTTCCCTATGGAGAGTACGTAACGGTACGTGAAGATAATAAAGGGTACGATAGGCGAAAATGTTTGGACAACACTGATCTAAACAGTCGTTTATGCCGCAACGAAGAGCCTGTAATTTTTACTCTAGCAGCTGATTGCACTGGCTCATTGAGTGGCTCGGTAAGGTAAGGTCGTTGCTCTCACAGCTCTCACCAAATTAGGATTGTGATTTTCATACGTCACTGGAGTGTCACTGCTAAGTTTTATAGGGGAATGTGTAATTTTATTTAAGAGCTAATTGTACCACTGCTAATGTGAATGTGTGATTTATGATTAACTCCTGCGCACCTTTCCAACTACCTTCTTATATACCATCTTTCACCATCTTATAGCCTCATACACCACCTTCATACCTTTAAAATATCATTCGCTATCTTTACACCATATTTATACCATGGAGTTACTCTCTCTCACCATCCCATGACATCACCGACCACCTTATGACGTCATCCACCATCTTCACACCATCTTCACACCATCTTATACCCACCATCCACCATTCCGACGCTATCCTCACGCCACCTTTCTTCCACAGATCCTGGGGGGCTTCTTCGTCCACTATTTCTGCCCCGAGGGACTACCCAAGCTGCCCACCCACACTGTCTTCGTTCTCGACATCTCGGGGTCTATGTACGACTTCGGCAAACTCGACCAACTGAAGCTCGCCATGGAGTCTATTCTTCACAGTATGAAGCCGGAGGATTCTTTCGAGGTGTGAGCGAAGGGATGGGAGGGAGGAGAAAGGAGGGGGAGGGAGGGAGGGAGTGGAATGGGAGATGGTAAAGAAGAGGGGAGATTGGGAGGGAGGAGGTGGGAGAGGAAGGGAGGGAAGGAGAGAGTGGAATGAGAGAGGGTGAAGAAGAGGGGGAGAGTGAGAGGGAGGAGGTGGGAGAGGGACGGTAGGAGAGAGTGGACTGGTAGAGGGTGAAGAAGAGGGGGAGAGGGGGAGAGCGGGAGGGAGGAGGTGGGAGAGGGTGAAGAAGAGGGGGAGAGTGGGAGGGAGGAGATGGGAGAGGTAGGGAGGGAGGAGATGGGAGAGGTAGGGAGGGAGGAGATGGGAGAGGTAGGGAGGGAAGGAGAGAGGGTGAAGAAGAGGGGAAGGGAGATAGGGAGGGAAGGAGAGAGTGGATTGAGAGAGGGTGAAGAAGAGGGGAGAGTGGGAGGGAGGAGGTGGGAGAGGGTGAAGAAGAGGGGGAGATTGGGAAGGAGGAGGTGGGAGAGGAAGGGAGGGAAGGAGAGAGTGGAATGAGTGAGGGTGAAGAAGAGGGGAGAGTGAGAGGGAGATGTTGGGAGAGGGACGGTAGGAGAGAGTGGACTGGTAGAGGATGAAGAAGAGGGGAGAGTGGGAGGGAGGAGAAAGGAGAGGTAGGGAGGGAGGGAGAGAGTGGAATGGGGGAGGGTGAAGAAGAGGGGAGATTGGGAGGGAGGGAGGAGGAGGTGGGAGAGGGAGGGAGGGAGTGCATTGAGAGGGTGAAGAAGAGGGGAAATTGGGAGGGAGAGAGTGGAATGGGAGAGGGTGAAGAAGAGGGGGAGAGTGGGTGGGAGGGGAAAATGGGGTAGGGAGGGAGAGAGTGGAATGGGAGAGGGTGAAGAAGAGGGGGAGAGTGGGAGGGAGGGAGAGAGTGGAATGGGGGAGGGTGAAGAAGAGGGGAGATTGGGAGGGAGGGAGGAGGAGGTGGGAGAGGGAGGGAGGGAGTGCATTGAGAGGGTGAAGAAGAGGGGAAATTGGGAGGGAGAGAGTGGAATGGGAGAGGGTGAAGAAGAGGGGGAGAGTGGGTGGGAGGGGAAAATGGGGTAGGGAGGGAGAGAGTGGAATGGGAGAGGGTGAAGAAGAGGGGGAGAGTGGGAGGGAGGGAGAGAGTGGAATGGGAGAGGGTGAAGAAGAGGGGGAGAGTGGGAGGGAGGGGGAAAGGGAGGGAGAGAGTGTGAAGAAGAGGGGGAGAGTGGGAGGGAGGGGGGAAGAGAAGGAGAGAGTGTGAAGAAGAGGGGGAGAGTGGGAGGGAGGGGGGAAGAGAAGGAGAGAGTGTGAAGAAGAGGGGGAGAGTGGGAAGGAGGGGGAAAGGGAGGTAGGGAGGGAGGGGGGATGGAGCAAAGCGGAGAGGCAGGAATGGAGGGAGATGGTAGGAGGGGGTAGGAATGGAAAGAGAGAGATACAGACAGAGATAGACTATAAAACCAGATGATTTTTCGAGGTGATGGAGGGTGAGTGAAGAAATATGAAAGAGGGGAAGAGAAGAAAGTGAGGAAAAAGAATTTAAAAAAGAGGGAGAACATGGAAGCATTTATATACATACATACATACATATATATATATATATATATATATATATATATAATTTTTATTATTATTATTATTATTATTATTATTATTATTATTATTATTATATATATATATATATATATATATATATATATATATATATATATATATGTATATATATATATGTATACACACACACACACACACACACACACACACACACACACACACACACACACACACACACACACACACACACACACATATATATATATATATATATATATATATATATAGAGAGAGAGAGAGAGAGAGAGAGAGAGAGAGAGAGAGAGAGAGAGAGAGAGAGAGAGAGAGAGAGATAAATGTATACATTTAGATAAAAAGATAACTACTCCTTCCCTCCTCCAAAACCCCAACAAACCCCACGCCCTCACGCAGGCCTCACCCCACAGGTCTTGGTGTTCTCGACCCGCGTGACCTCGCTGGGAGTGTTCACGGCCAACCCCAAGGACGTGGAGCGAGGAGTGACCAAGATCAAGCGACTCCACGCCATGGGAGGCACCAACTTCAACGAGGCACTCCTCAGGGCCATTCTGGAGATGAACAATTTCAATGAAACCACGGCAGCTAAACAGGTATGTTTGTTTGTTTGTTTTTTTGTTTTGTTTTTTTGGGACATGTTTGTGCATTGATGATGGTGATTGTGTGTTGTAGTGTGTTGGAGTAAATGAAACCACGGCAGCTAAACAGGTTTGTTTTTGTTTTGTTTTTTTGTTATTTGGTCATGCTTGTGCATTGATGATGGTGATTGTGTGTGTTGTAGTGTGTTCGAGTGTTGTGATTGATTGTTTTAGTGTGTTCGAATGTTGTGATTGTGTTTTGGTGTGTTCGAGTGTTGTCTTTGTGTGTTTTAGTGTGTTGGAGTGTTGTGATTGTGTGTTTTAGTGTGTTCGAGTATTTTGATTGATGGATGGTTGGTTTGCAGTGCCATGTTTTCCCTCCTATATATTTCAATAATTCAAGTACTTTTTGGGGTATTACATTTTGATATATAAACATTACTTCTTTTCATTTCTATTTACATCTTATTTATCTTAAGCGTGAAAGAACACCTTAATTAACCAGCGAATGTTCCATGGATATTACAGAGGCTTTGAACACTAGATGTATATTTGAGAAGCATCTACCTCTTCGAACTCTGAATGGCAGATCCTTAAAACATATAACGAGTGTTCTTTTTTGAAGTCTAGATCGCCAAACTTAGCGAATATTCCTAAAGCTTATATCCTTATACCCAGCGAGTATTCCAAAGCTTATACCACATACCCAGTGAGTATTCCAAAGCTTAGATTACCAAACTTAGCGAGTGTTCTAAACCTTATACCCTCATACCCAGCGAGTGTTCCAAAGCTTATACCCACATACCCAGCGAGTGGTCTAAAGCTCATATCCACATACCCAGCGCGTGTTCCAAAGCTCATACCTTCGAACCCAGCGAGTGTTCCAAAACTTATACCCTCAAACCCAGCAAGTGTTGCAAAACTCATATCCTCCTAGCCAGCGAGTGTTCCAAATCTCATACCCAGTGAGTGTTCCAAACCTCATACCCACATACCCAGCGAGTGTTCCAAAGCTCATACCCTCATACCCAGCGCGTGTTCCAAAGCTCATACCCTCATACCCAGCGCGTGTTCCAAAGCTCATACCTTCATACCCAGCGAGTGTTCCAAAGCTTTATACCCTCATACCCTCATACCTAGCGAGTGTTCCAAAGCCTATATCCTCATACCCAGCGAGTGTTCCAAAGCTTATACCCTCATAGCCAGCGAGTGTTCCAAAGCTCATACCCTCATAGCCAGCGAGTGTTCCAAAGCTTATACCCTCAAACCCAGCGCGTGTTCCAAAGCTCATACCCTCATAGCCAGCGCGTGTTCCAAAGCTTATACCCTCAAACCCAGCGCGTGTTCCAAAGCTCATACCCACATACCCAGCGAGTGTTCCAAACCTTATACCCTCATACCCGTCATACCCAGCGAGTGTTCCAAAGCTTTATATCCTTATACCCTCATACCCAGCGAGTGTTCCAAAGCTCATACCCTCATACCCAGCCTATATCCCCACACGAGTCCTCCATCCCGAAGCTAAAACCTCCCCCCTTCCTCGCAGGTGGTGTTCCTGACGGACGGCAAGCCCAACTTGGGGGAAACCAAGTCAGATTTGCTTCGCAGAAACGTACGAGAAGCCAACATCCACAACTACCCGATCTTCTCGCTTGGTTTTGGTGGAGATGCAGATATGCGGTGAGATAAGAAGCTGCTGAAGTCTTGTGTGTGTGTGGATGAGTAGATAGATAGATAGTGTGTGTAGATTGATAGGGAGTTGGATACGGTAGAGTGTTTGTGTGTGTGTGAGTATTATACATTCTTTAAATAGATTTGCGACTGAAAATGGATGTAGATTTGTGTATATATAGATGATATCAAGTACTTATACGTTCCGAAATTCCAAATGAGATAAACATTTGAACATATTAAGCTTTTACGGAAAGAACCAGCATTCCAATGTTCTCATACATTCCGATCTTCCAAATGAGATAAACATTTGAACCTATTAAACCTCTACGGAACCAATAACCAGCTTTCCAAAGTGCTCATACATACCGACCTTCCAAATAAGAAAAAAAACATTTGAACATATCAAACCTCTACGGAAACAATAACCAGCATTCCAAAGTGCTTGTACATTCCGATCTTCCGAATTAAATAAACATTTGAACCTATTAAACCTCTACGGAACCAATAACCAGCATCCCAACCTCCATAGCCCCCAACCCACAACCCCCCCTCGATAAATCTACGGAAACGAAAACCCGCATTCCAACACCGATCAGAACTAAACTTACCATCCATTTTTTGATAGAATAATATATATTTGCACTCTGTTTGGGGTCAAAGCCCTGAGGGAACCCTTGTACCTCACATATTTCCAAAAAACAGCTGCAACATAAAATCCCGCAAGCAGGTCATACTAGCTTCATAGTAGGTTTTATAGTACAGGTCTTGGTAGCTTAATAGTAGGTGTTATAGCACAGGTCATACTAGCTTCATAGTAGGTTTAATAGTACAGGTCATACTAGCTTCATAGTAGGTGTAATAGTACAGGTCATACTAGCTTCATAGTAGGTGTAATAGTACAGGTTATAGTAGCTTAATAGTAGCGTTCTCTGGTACACAAAATCTGCATGAACATTAACCCTTCCCCCGCAGACTGCTCCGTCAGGTGAGCACAGACAACCGTGGATTCACCCGCAAGATCGACGCCCACGCCCACGCCCATCCCGCCGACCAACTCAGGAACTTCTACGAGGAGATCTCAACGCCGCTCATCACAGACGTCGACGTGATGTACCTGGACGACGAGGTTGAGCCCAACACCGTCGTGCGTCAAGGAACGTCGACTTACTACTCCGGTGATGAAGTAAGTCGTGACGTAACGTGTCGTGCTTGTTAGTATTCATGTAATGCTGGAAGTAGTTAATAGTAGGTGTAATAGTACAGGTCATACTAGCTTAATAGTAGTTGTTATAGTACAGGTCATAGTATCTTAATATACAGGTCATAGTATCTTATCATAGTACAGATAATGCTAACTTAATAGTAGGTGTTATAATACAAGTCATACTAGCTTCATAGTAGGTGTTATAGCACAGGTCATACTAGCTTAATAGTAGGTCTTATAGTACAGGTCATACTAGATTCATAGTATGTGTAATAGTACAGGTCATAGTAGCTTCATAGTAGGTGTAATAGTACAGGTCATACTAGCTTCATAGTAGGTGTTGTAGTACAGGTCATACTAGATTAATAGTAGGTGTAATAGTACAGGTCATAGTAGCTTCATAGTAGGTGTAATAGTACAGGTCATACTAGCTTAATAGTAGGTGTTATAGTACAGATAATCCTAACTTAATAGTAGGTGTTGTACAGGTCATACTAGCTTCATGGTAGGTGTAATAGCACAGATCAAACTAGTTTTATAGTAGGTGTTATAGTACAGGTCATACTAGCTTAATAGTATGTGTTATAGTACAGATAATCCTAACTTAATAGTAGGTGTTGTAGTACAGGTCATACTAGCTTAATAGTAGGTGTAATAGTACAGGTCATACTAGCTTAATAGTAGGTGTAATAGTACAGGTCATACTAGCTTAATAGTAGGTGTAATAGTACAGGTCATACTAGCTTAATAGTAGGTGTAATAGTACAGGTCATACTAGCCTAATAATAGATGTAATAGTACAGGTCATACTAGCTTCATAGTAGATGTAATAGTACAGGTCATACTAGCTTAATAGTAGGTGTAATAGTACAGGTCATACTAGCTTAACAGTAGGTGTTATAGTACAGGTCATGCTAGCTTAATAGTAGCTGTAATAGTACAGGTCATACTAGCTTAATAGTAGGTGTTATAATACAGGTCATACTAGCT
>NC_091591.1:18018988-18023988 GCF_042767895.1 Penaeus vannamei | reverse complement strand
ACGTATTTTACGAAGATTTTCATCAGTCTCGCAGAAGTCAGTCTTACCATCACTCCGGAGAGAATTGAAGTCGACTGTCTTGATGAGGCGGGGAATCCAAAGGTGGGTTGATGGATGGATGGATGGATGGATGGGTGAGTGGATGGATGGGTGGATGGATGGATGGATGGGTGTGTGGATGGATGGGTGGATGGATGGATGGATGGGTGTGTGGATGGATGGGTGGATGGATGGATGGATGGGTGTGTGGATGGATGGGTGAGCGGATGGATGGATAGATGGATGGATGGATGGGTGTGTGGATTGATGGATGGATAGATGGATGGATGGGTGTGTGGGAAGGGCGAATGGATGGATGGATGGGTGTGTGGAAGGGTGAATGGATGGATAGATGGATGGATGGATAGATAAATGGGTGTGTGGAAGGGTGAATGGATGGATGGATGGATGGATAGATGGCTGATTTTCATCAGTCTCGGAGAAGTCAGTCTTACCATCACTCCGGAGAGAATTGCCGTCGACTGTCTTGATGAGGCGGGGAATCCAAAGGTGGGTTGATGGATGGATAGATGGATGGGTGTGTAGAAGGGTGTGTGGGAAGGGTGAATGGATGGATAGATGGGTGAATAGATAGATGGGTGTGTGGAAGGGTGAGTGGATGGATGGATGGATGGGTGTGTGAATGGATAGATGGATAGATAAATGGGTGTGTGGAAGGGTGAATGAATGGATAGATGGATGGATGGATAGATGGATGGATGGGTGTGTGGAAGGGTGAGTGGATGGATGGATGGATGGATGGGTGTGTGGGAGGGGTGAATGGATGGATGGATAGATAGATGGATGGATGGGTAGATAGATAGATGGGTGTGTGGGAGGGTGAATGTATGGGTAGATGGATGGATGGATGTGTGGATGGATGGATGGATGGATGTGTGGAAGGGTGACTGGATGGATGGGTGTGTGGATTGATGGATGGATGGGTGTGTGGAAGGGCGAATGGATGGATGGATGGATGGGTGTGTGGATGGATGGATGGATGGGTGTGTGGAAGGGCGAATGGATGGATGAATGGATAGATGGGTGTGTGGATTGATGGATGGATGGACGGATGGACGCGTGCGTGGACGGACGGGTGTGTGGAAGGGTGAATGGATGGGTAGATGGGTGTGTGGATTGATGGATGGATGGATGGGTGTGTGGATGGATGGATGGATGGAAGGGTGAGTGGATGGATGGATGGATGGATGGATGGGTGTGTGGATTGATGGATGGATGGATAGATGGGTGTGTGGGATGGGTGAATGGATGGATGGATGGATGGATGAATAGGTAGATGGGTGTGTGGAAGGGTGAATGGATGGATGGATGGATCGATGGATGGACAGATAGGTATGTAAATGGATGGGTGGGTTGGTGGGTGGAGGAAGAGATGAATAGATAGATGGGTGTGTGGATGGATGGATGGATGGACAGATAGGTATGTAGATAGATGGGTGTGTGGAAGGGTGAATAGATGGATGGATGAATAGATAGATGGGTGTGTGGAAGGATGAGTGGGTGGATGGATGAATAGATAGATGGGTGTGTGGAAGGGTGATTGGATGGATGGATGGACAGATAGGTATGTAGATAGATGGGTGTGTGGGTGTGTGAATGGGTGGGTTGGTGGATAGATGGATAGATAGATGGGTGTGTGAATGGGTTGGTTGGTGGATAGATGGATAGATAGATGGGTGTGTGAATGGATGGGTTGGTGGATAGATAGATGGGTGTGTGGAAGGGTGAATGGATGAATGGATGGACAGATAGGTATGTAAACGGATGGGTGTGTGGTTGTGTGGATGGGTGGGTTGGTGGGTGGAGGAAGAGATGAATAGATAGATGGGTGTGTGGAAGGGTGACTGGATGGATGGATGGATGGATGGATGAATGGACAGATAGGTTTGTAAACGGATGGGTGTGTGGGTGTGTGGATGGGTGGGTTGGTGGGTGGGTGGAGGAAGGGAGGGAGGGAAGAATGTGTGGGTGGATGGAGGGATAGATGGAGGCATTGACAGGCAAACAGACAGACAGATAAATGGATGGATAGGTATATAGCTCGATCGATAGACGGACAAAAAGGTAGAGGGATATATAGACTGATTGATTGACTGACCAATGACTAATTGAAATATATATGTTCATAGATATAGGTGGATAGACAAGTAAAGATAGACTGACTGACTGATAGGTAGGTTGATAGGTAGAAAGATTTATTGATTGATTGATAGGTAGATAGATGGATAAAGAGAGACATTATTCCTAAATTCAGATAGGTATATAGATATGGAGAGGTATGTGGAAGGAGGCAAAGAGAAAGATAGAGAGTGAGAAAAAGACAGGAAGTGAGAAAGGGGTACATTTTGAGCGAAATATAAGGCTTTAAGAGGTTGACTGAGTGAGAGAGAGAGAGAGAGAGAGAGAGAGAGAGAGAGAGACAGACAGACAGACAGAGACAGAGAAAGAGATAAAGCGAAAGAAATAGTAAGAGGAAAGTGAAAAGAGAGAAAGACACCAGCGTCCAGAGACCACTCACCCCGCCCCTTCTCCTCAGGTGAGTGCGGCGTCGAGTTCCCTCTGGCCCTTCAAGCGCAGACCCCGCAAGCGCCGAGTGCCGCGCCTGAAGAGCCTGCGGCGCCGAAGGAAGGTCCAGCGACAGCTCTCGAAGGGCGTCCCTGGAGGCAGACGAAGGCACGCGGACAAGAGCGAGTCCAAAGGGCGCAAGAAGCGGAGGAAGAGGCGTCCCTCACGGCGAAAGCGTCCCTCTGACAAGAGAAATCGGACGTCGGCGGATACCTCCCCCTCGAGGGTCGGAATACGTCGTCCTCGAGGAAAACGGGACGTGCTTCACCCACACAAAGGGAGGTATCCGTTTTACACGAGTGCGGAGAGGAGTGGTGGGCACCCGCACGCTCACAGATACCCGCCTCGCTCGCACAGGAAACAGACGAGACACGGTCATTCTCCTACTGGCAGTCATGAGCGTTCGAAGGGCAACAGTCAGACGCTCCGAATCCCGAATGAAACGACCCAAATGTACACTTCTGAGGCTTCTTCGGAACTGTACATTACTGAAACGTTATCTTCCGGTTCTGAAACCCTGTCTTCTAACTCTAAAACCTCATTTTCCAGCTCTGAAACCCCGTCTTCCAGTTCTGAAACGTCATTTTCCACTTCTAAAACCCCGCCTTCCAGTTCTGAAACCCTCTTTTCCAACTCTAAGACCACAACCTCCAATTCCGAAACCTCACCATCCCCTAAAACCACGACCTATACCAGAACCCACAGGCCCATTCCTAGCCTCGCAGATCCATCCACCCCATCCACCCCATCCTCAAGTCTAAATGACACTCCAAGACCCCCTTTCCTTCACCATTCAAGCACAACCTCACCCAGACCTCAACGCACACACAGTGAAGTCAGCAGAGAGGAAAATGAAGTCACTGGTGAAGATCAAATCACCGATGAAAATGAAGTCATTGAAGGTGAAGTCAGCGGTGAAGATGACTTGGTTCCTCCAGCTGGGAGTTATCTTCAAGAGAAGAAACTAAAAAGCGAGTGCAGTGATTCCTTCGGTTGGAGCAAAGCCTCTGGTGGGAGGTAGGCCTATCAAGAAAATCTCTTTTGTATGTTACATTTTGTAGAGAAAAGAAATATGGGTAATGAATTTCATATTTTAATTAATTTTCTGTTCATTATTTCAGCAGAATTACGTGATTTTGACGGTGTAGCATTAAAAGTTTTTTTTTCTTTCATGATTTTAATGTGAACTTAAAGAACAGTAATGATGATGATAATGATTAAAATTTATAATATCGGTAATGAATATGATAGTAACTAATAAATTTGATGGTAACAATGATAAAAATGATAATAACTATAAGTGTATCAGCGGTATTAAAGATAACATTCATTAGAAAGGATTAACAACCACCCAATCACACCAAACCAAATGAACCCACCCCAACCCAATCAAATTACCTCGACCCACCCTAACCCAACCCACTTCAACCCAACGCAACCCAATTCAACCTACCTCAACCCAACTCACCTCACCCCAAACAACCCACCCTAACCCAAACCAAGGCAACCCACCCTAATTCATCCCACCTCAACCCAACTCACCTCACGCCAAACAACCCACCCTAACCCAACCCAAGGCAACCCACCCTAATCCAACCCACCTCACCCCAAACAACCCACCCTAAACCAACCCAAGGCAACCCACCCTAATTCATCCCACCTCAACCCAACCCACCTCACCCCAAACAACCCACCCTAAACCAACCCAAGGCAACCCACCCTAATCCAACCCAAGACAACCCAACCCACCCTAACCCAACCCAACCCACCTCACCCCAAACCGCAACACACCCAAACGCAACCCAAAGCCAGCCCACCCCAACCCAACCTAAACCCCAACCCAACCCACCCTAACCCCCTTCAACCCATCCCCTTTCTCCCCCAGATACGGCCAAGTGGTGGTAGGCCTACCGAACCACAGGAAATTGGAGATCCTAATGGGCGACGTGGCGGCCCACTTCGTCGTCACTCGCTCCAAGAACAGACACGGACAGCAGTTCCTCGGCTTCTACATCGAGGAGCAGACCGTCCTGTCGCCGAATACCACGGGGGTTATCGGTGAGTGGGGTGGTGGGTGGTGGGTGGGGTGTGGGGAGGGGAAGGGGTAGGTAGGGGTGTGGGGAGGGGTAGGTGGTAGGGGAGGGTGTGGTGGTGGTAGGGGTGTGGGGAGGGGGTGGGGAGGGGAGAGTGGAGTGTGTTGGGGATTGGGGGGGAGGGAGGGTATGTGGGGTGGTGGGGGTTATCGGTGCGTGGGGTAGGGTGGTAGGGGAGGGGGAGTGGTAGGGGAGAGTGTAGTGTGTTGGGGATTGGGAGGGGGGTATTGGTATGTGGGGTGGTGGGTGGGGGTGTGGGTGTGGGGAGGGGGTAGGGTGGTA
>NC_091591.1:18006488-18013988 GCF_042767895.1 Penaeus vannamei | reverse complement strand
TGTGTTAAAATTAGAATAATTTGCGGTCATGGTTTAAAGAGATTAGCATATACGTTTATATGCGAATATATATATATATATATATATATATATATATATATATATATATATATATATATATATATATATATATATATATATAAACCCATATCTCTTACTATATAAATATTTATCTATGTATCTTATCTGTGTAGTGTGTAGTAGTAATGATATACTTATTTCATTATCATTATTGATTACCATCATTATAATAAAGATAATGAAAACAATCATAATACCTACCAATAAACATATAATCCTATACTTATTATCACATCCATTATTATAATCATAATCATGGTTCCAGAATATTAGCAATAATATTATAATTCCCTTTACTTCACAGAAACAATAATAGTTTTCATTTACGTAAAACTACTTAAGCGCTTGAATTCATATTCCATGTGACTGCGGACTTGATCTCAATTCTTTTTATTGTAAAAATGGTGATGATTGGTAATGCAGATGTTAAAAAATGACATGTATGCACTTACCATAATGCAAGGTTATGGGAATTCCATTCTTACTTTACTACTAACATTTGCTATATCGATTCGCGTGTCAGAATTATTATTATAGTTTGCGTTCATGTTTTAAAGAGACGTTAGCATACATAGTTTTACGGATATGTACATATAGCCCTATCTCTTACTATATGAATATCTATCTATATGTCTTATTTGTTTGTTTGTGTATGTGTTATGTATACACACACACACACACACACACACACACACACACACACACACACACACACACACACACACACACACACATATATATATATATATATATATATATATATATATATATATATATATATATATATATATATATATATATATATATATATATATATGTGTGTGTGTGTGTGTGTGTGTGTAATATATATATATATATATATATATATATATATATATATATATATATATATATATATATATATATATATATATATATATATATATATATATATATATATATAATTTATATTATATATGCATACATATATATATTATGCATATTTACTATATATGTACATATATTCTATATGCATCCACACTATACCAGACTGTAGAGTGTTTTTCTCGCGCGGGGAATATTACATTTTTTCATGCGCGGAAAACATCATTTTGTCTCCATTTGCGCGGACGGATGATGAAACAAGTGCGCGGAAAGGTCAAAAGAATTTTATGCGCGGAAAAGGATCTAAAAAAGACAAGTGGCAAAAAAGTCAAAAGAATTTTATGCGCGGAAAAGGATCTAAAAAAGACAAGTGGCAAAAAAGTCAAAAGAATTTTATGCGCGGAAAATGATCTAAAAATGAACTTAGCGCGCGCGGAAAGTTACCCGAGAGCTACATTTGCGCGGACAGAATTTGATAAAATAATTTCTGCTCGGGGCACGCGTAGTAATACCAGCTGTAACACCATTGCTATGAAACAGGCGATAACGAAATAAAATCAAAGAGGAAAGGAGAATGATCTTAACAATTTACTAGTTTACCTTCCTTCCTATTTTATCTTTATTGTAACCACTTCTTTCCTTCAAAGCGATATAGCGTACGTAATTTGCATGCTATCTCTGTTCTCATTCTCATCTATGTCTCCTTCCTGTAGGTCAATTTGCATGTCTAGTTCAAAAATAATGAATAAGTGTTTTATTCTAGTTTATGATCTTTATTGCTTACGAAATACAGTACAAAAATATTCATGGTTTTCAAAATTGCTTTGTGGGACGAAAGCAAAGGCACCCTGAACGCATCTCTTTATTCAGACAACGTCCTGTATCCTCAAAACCTCATAAATCCTCATTCATCCTCATGAAAGCGCTCCTCATACTTCCATACATCACATCCTGATATAAAAACTTATGTTAAAGTATAACTCACAAAATCAGAAACTCTGAGAACCTCGTAAAATCACAGAAAATCTCATACAACACTGACAAAAACAAGATAAACCACTTGAGTACTCATACATCACGAACCCCTCATAAGAGCCTCATAGAATTCTCTTCAGAAACATGAAACCCTCATGTCTCTCACTCTCAGAATCCTCACAAAACCCTGATCTCTCACTCTCAGAACCCTCATGTCTCTCACTCTCAGAACCCTCACAAAACCCTCATGAAAGAAACAACTCGAACCAAGAAACCTCCCTCACACCACAACCATAATGTCCTCCAGAGGTTTCCGCTTGAGGTCGGGCACCGTGGCTTCGTCAGAGGGAAAGCCCACTGGCAGGAGCAAGAGGAGCTTCTCGTTCGGTGGGCGGTTCAACAAGGTTCTGAGGGCGGGACCGCAGTTGAGGGGCGTCGAGGTGAGGGTGACAAGACCCGCGTTCTGGAAATGAGGAAAAAAAATGGTCGTTAGGGCAGTCGGGGAAATGGGGAGAGAGATGCTTGTTATCATTTCTGGTCGCCTTTGTCTCTCATTCTTCTCTCTCTCGTCACCGTTCAGTTTAAATGCCCCGATAAACATTCATATTACATTAAAATCACGCTAACCAACCAATCTAACCAAACAGGCCACAATCCCTTAAAAAAGAGGACACAACCACAGCCCTCTAACCAAACAGGGCACAACCACAACCCCCTAACCAAACAAGGCACAACCACAACCCCCTAACCAAACAGATTACAACCACAGCCCCCTAACCAAAGCCTCCTCCTCCCCTCTACGTACATGTATTGCCGACAGCAGGATCCCCCCCGCCAGCGCCGTCGAGATCTCGTGGTAGTAGTGGTTCCTCTTACGACCGTCGGGGAGCAACCCGTACGTCTGCTTGAACACCAGGATGAGCCAGGGGGCCGTCGTCAGGTACTCCTTCACCCACGAAGTCCTCAGCGCCTTCAGGTCCTGCACCCACTGGTTTCCTTTTGAGGGATTCGCGAAGGGTTGAGGGAGAGATAAAGAGAAAAAAAAAGAGCGAGGGTTCAATATTTAGAAAGTAAGGAGAGGTTGTTGAACTGGCTTGACTGGATGGATGGGTAGATGGATGGATGGATGGATGGATGGATGGATGGGGGGGAAGAAGAGAGGGAGGGGGTTAGAGTCCAAGAGAGAGAGAGAGAGAGAGAGAGAGAGAGAGAGAGAGAGAGAGAGAGAGAGAGAGAGAGAGAGAGAGAGAGAGAGAGAGAGAGAGAGAGAGAGAGAGAGGAAGAGTTGGGGAAGGGATAAAGGAATGGAGGAGAGTATATGGAAGAGAGAGAGAAGAAGGGAAAAGCAGGGATGCGATCGAATATTTATTTAATTATTGATTTTTTTCTGTCGCATCAACATGTAAGGTCATTAGCGTCGTATTCAAAATGTAGCGATATGTTGAGTAAACGAGGTCAAGGGTTGTAGATCGCTGTAAGAAGGAAGAAGAGAAAAAGAGAAAAGGAGTGAGAAGGAAACGAAAGACGGGCGAGGAATAAAGGGAAGTGAAAGAGGGAAGAGAAAACGTAGGACGAAAGCCGTTCAGGATTGACAGTGAGCCAGCCTTCCTAATTCCCTCTCTAATGAGGTACGACTAGGCGATGAGAACCCAATCCAAGTGACGAAGCTAATCTCATAATCTCATTCGTCCTTTAATGATTCCAGTCTGCATGTTCAAAGTCACGATCTCTTCACGTCATTGTCTAAAATTACCTCAAAGCTTTTTTTTTATCCTGTCAGCATGGCTCTCACACCTTGGGATGTGGACAGAAGAAAGGGACGAAGAAAAGAAGGAAAAGGAAGGGAGGAGAAGAAGAGGGAAAAGTAAGGGGAAGAAGAAAAGAAGGAAAAGTAAGAGAGGAGAAGAACAGAAGGAAAGGAAGGGAGGAGAAGAACAGAAGGAAAAGGAAGGGAGGAGAAGAACAGAAGGAAAAGGAAGGGAGGAGAATAACAGAAGGAAAAGTAAGGGGACGAAGAAAAGAAGGAAAAGGAAGGGAGGAGAAGAACAGAAGGACAAAGAAAGTTGGGAGAAGCAAAGGTCATCCCTACATAGGGCCTCAGTCTCCGTCTCCTGAGCCCCCCCCCACGACAACAGCGAGCATGGGACTGGAAGAGGGGGGGGGGGGGGTCCGGGGTGCTGAATGAAAGGGTATATATATATATATATATATATATATATATATATATATATATATATATATATATATATATATATATATAACACAATTGAATCTGCCGGAAAAAAAAGAAATTAAAGAACTAACCAATAACTCCATCCCCCTTGGCTCATATTAGAAAAAAAAACAAAGCGTAAAATAAATAAATGAATAAAATAAGCGTAAGATGAATACATATATAAAATGGGAAAAGAAAGAAGGAAATAACAGTACGAATATAAAATCACTCAACTACCTCCTCCCTCTTAACCGACATAAAAAAATCACATAATAATAATAAAATATATAAAAAACAATAATAAAATAGATAAAATAATAATAATAATAAAAAAGATAATAAAATAGATAAATAATAATAATAAAATAGATAAAAATATAATAATGGAATAGATAAAATAATAATAATAAAAAAATAACTAAAATAGATAAACAATAATAATAAAATAGATATAATAATAATAATAATAACGGTAACAATAAAATAGATATATAATAATAATAATAATATAGATGAAAATATAATAATAATAATAAAATAGATAAAAATATAATAATAAAATAGATAAATAATAATAATAAAATAAAGATACAATAATAAAATAGATGAAAAAAAATAATAAAAAAATAATAAAATAAACAATGATAATAAAATAGATAAATATACAATAATAAAATAGATAAATAATAATAATAAAATAGAAAAATAATAATAATAAAATAAACAAATAATAATAATAACATAGACAAATAATAATAATAAAATAAACAAATAACAATAATAAAATAAACAAACAATAACAATAAACTTGACAAATAATAATAATAAAATAAACAAACAATAACAACAAAATAACCAAATAACAATAACAAAATAGATCAAAACAATAACAAAACAACCTCCTCCTCCTCCTCCTCCTCCTCCTCCTCCACCTTCTCCACCTCCACCTCCTCCTCCACCTCCTCCTCCTCCTCCTCCTCCTCCTCCTCCTCCTCCTCCCTCTCGACTCGCCTCTTACCCATCCTCTTCTTATAATTAATCTCTTCTTCCTCTTCCACAATTTCTCGAACCCGCTGCTTGACCTCGGGGTCGCCCACCACTGCGAAGGTCCAGGGCTCGGTGTGGGCGCCGGAAGGAGAGGTGCCTGTGGGCGTGAGGGGTGGGCGGGATGCACTGTCTTTGTCACTTTTTATAGGATCAAGAGAACGTAACTTGTGTAACAAAAAAAAAATAAATAAAAAAAAGAAAGAAAGAAAAAAAAAAAAAAAAAAAAAAAAAAAAAAAAAAAAAAATATATATATATATATATATATATATATATATATATATATATATATATATATATATTGTGTGTGTGTGTGTCTGTGTGTCTGTGTGTGCGTGTATGCGTGTGTGTGTGTGTGTGTGTGTGTGTGTGTGTGTGTGTGTGTGTGTGTGTGTGTGTGTGTGTGTGTGTGTGTGTGTGTGTGTGTGTGTGTGTGTGTATGTGTGTGTGTAAGCAATAAATATATTACTTAATAGCGTTTGACACTGACATTCGCACTATCAATAAAAGAAAGGAAAGGAGAATGCGGAGGAGGAGGAGGAGGAGGGGAGAGAAGGATGGAGAAAGACGGGAAGGAGAGAGAAAGAGAAATGGGAAGGAGAGGAAGGTAGAGAATGCAAGGGAGAGAAAGGAGGGAAGAGAACAAAAAGAAAAGTATGATAACCGCGGAAAGAAAATAAGGGAGTTGCGGAGGTGAAAGAGAAGGCAGAAGAGAAAAGGATAAAAGGAGGGAGAAGGAAACGAAAGACGGGAGAGAGAGAGGGGGGGGGAGGAGGAAGAAGAAGAAAAAGAAGCAGAAGCAGCAGCAGAAAAAAAAGGAGAGAGAGGCGGGGAAGAAGAAAGAGAGGAGCGAGAAAGGAAAGAAGAAGGAGAGAGAGAGAGAGGAGGGGAAGGAGGAAAGAAGAAGAAAAGAGAGAGAGAAAGAGGGGAAGATAAAGAGAAAGGACAGAAAGGGAAGAGGAGAGATACACAAAGATATAACCAGCAGTGTTGCATTGCTGGCGATATGTCATACGGCTGTCAACGGCTGTCAACGGCTGTCAAACCAAATGTCATCCACCTTACTCTGATTCCTCTGTATACTCTCGCACTTTATTCTCGTCAACACTTGCTCCCTCCATCCGAGAACAACACATACACTTCCTACTTACATGTTTATAATTGTCAACTGTGCATTGATTAAGGCTGTAAAAAAGTATTGATACGACTCTCATGTCGTATTTGTTATTGTCCTTTTAAGTGAATTATGTATCACGAGTGTGAGTACGAGAAAGACAGAGAGACCGATAGACAGACAGAGAGACCGATAGACAGACAGAGAGACCGGTAGACAGACAGAGAGACCGATAGACAGACAGAGAGACCGGTAGACAGACAGAGAGACCGATAGACAGGCAGAGAGACCGGTAGACAGACAGAGAGACCGATAGACAGACAGAGAGACCGGTAGACAGACAGAGAGACCGATAGACAGACAGAGAGACCGATAGACAGACAGAGAGACCGATAGACAGACAGAGAGACCGATAGACAGACAGAGAGACCGATAGACAGACAGAGAGACCGATAGACAGACAGAGAGACCGATACACAGACAGAATCAAAGGAAACAGCCAAAGAAAGAAGAACGAGGAACAAAAAGCGAGAGAGAGAGAGAGAGAGAAAAAAGACAGGAACAAGGTCAGGCAGAGGTCAGCCACTCACCCGCCGTTCTGACCACGTTCTCGATGACCTCTCGCGGAACGGGGTCAGCGCTGAAGAACCGAACGGAGCGACGAGTGTCCATCAGCTCATAAAATTCCTTTGATTTCTTGATGCTCTCTTCTGGCGAGAACCTGAAGGAGGAGAGAGAAGAGAGAAAACATTAAAAACCTGGAAAATAGCTAATAATAATAATAATAATAATAATAAAATAAATAAATAAATAAATAAAATAATAATAATAATAAATAAATAAATAATTAAATAAACAGAAAAAATAATAAATAGATAAATAAATAAAATAATAGTAAATGCATTTGTTTCTTGTATAACTGTCGTTGTTGTAGTTATTGTTATCTCTCTCATTACTCATATTATCCATCTCATTGTTGTTGTTGTTGCTATTATTACTATTGCCCCCCCCCCCCTGACGCTTATTTTTTATTTTATTTATTTATTCATTTATTTATTTATTTTATTTTTTTTATTTTTTTTTATTTTTTTTGCTTATGGGTCCCTGTCTCCTAGCCTCTCTGCACTCTCTTGTCTCTGCCATTTGCCAAAGTTAAAATTCTTCTCTTTCTATTCCCTTCCTACGCATTTTTCTGGTGGGCTGCGG
>NC_091591.1:17996488-18001488 GCF_042767895.1 Penaeus vannamei | reverse complement strand
TAGTCACGTTAACAGTTAGGTACAGGGCTAGGTTGAAGAAGAAGAAGAAGGTCGCCAAGAAGCAAAGCTGAAATGTTGAAGAAGCAGGGCTGGTGTGTCATGTGTCATTGCCATTGCCAGTTTAGTTATATTAGGCTAGATTGAAGAAGAAGAAGAAGAAATAGGCTAGGCTGAAAGCCAGGCTAGGCTAGTTAGAAGAAGTTACTGCCAAGAAGAAGAAGAAGTTGTCATTATATTAGGTTTACGCCAAGAATAGATCATTGAAGCCAGGCTACGCCACGTTAGGTTAGGCTCACCTTAAGAAAATGTGTCAGGCCACGCCAGGTCGCCATTGCCACGTTAGGTTAGGCGAAATGATCAGAATAGACAGTCAGCCAGGTTGTGTGTTTGTATTGAAGGCGTTAGGCCAGATTAGGCTGCGCCAGCGCCATGCTACGCCACGCCAGGTTAGGTTGTGTCAGCCACGCTAGTCGATTTCAGATTATGTCACGTTGTAGCCAGGTCAGCTGCATCAGGCCAGGGTTAGGTTAGGCCAGTGCCAAAGTTAGTCAGTTGGATTGAATGAATAATGAAATGGAAGCCAGCTAAAGAATAGGTTATAAGTTAGGTTGGGCTGTAGGTATTTGATTTGGAATGTATCGTGTCAGCTTGGTGGCTAGGTTAGGTTGTGCCAGGCTAGGCCAGGTTGCCAGTTGTGGCCAGCTAGGTTGTGTTGTGTTGAAGCTTCTTCGCCACGTTAGGTTACGTTACGTTAGGTTATTTTAGGTTGTCGTTAGGTTACGTTAGGTTAGGTTAGGTTAGGTTAGGTTAGGTTAGGTTAGGTTGGGTTAGCCTATTTGGTTGTAAGAAATAGGTTAGGTTAGGTTAGGTTAGGTTAGATTAGGTTAGGTTGTAATAAGCGAAAGTTAGTTAAAGAAGTTGCTACGTTACGTTACGTTACGTTACGTTAGGTTAGGTTAGGTTAGGTTAGGTTAGGTTACGTTTGGGGTTAGGTTAGGTTAGGGTTAGGTTAGGTTAGGTTAGGTTACCTTTGGGTTAGGGTTAGGTTAGGTTACTAGTTAGGTTACGTTACGTTACGTTAGGTTAGGTTGAAGAAGAAATAGTTAGAATACTAGTGATTAGGTTAGAAGAAGTTTAAATTAGGTTAGGTTAGCCAAATCCCCCCACCTCCCACCTTCAACCCCCAATTCTCCACGGGTCACCCAAGATTGAAGGGGATAGGAGAAAAAATAATAATAATAACTAATAGGCGCGGCTGTTTTACTTAGATTTACCGTTATTATTATCATTGCCATTACTGTTTTTGTTATTTTCACTGTAATGTTATTGCTATCATTATCATTATTATCATTATCATTATTCATCCTTGGCCGCGGATGGATGAATCTAATACCCCTTTCCTTCACCCGGAGGGAAAAAGGGAGAAGGAAATGACGTAGGAGCGAGGGAGAGAAGGATGGAGAAAGACGGGAAGGAGAGAGAAGGAGAAATGGGAAGGGGAGGAATCACAGAATAAAACCCCAATCGAAGACCCCTCTCATTCACCCGAGCTAAGACCACCCTCTTACCCTCACACAGACCATGAAAGACAAGAGAAAGAGACAACAAGACAGAGAGAGAATCGCCAACAGAATGAAACCACAATCCAAGACCCTCTTTCATTCACCCGAGCTAAGACCACCCTCTTGCCCTCACACAGAACACGAAAGACAGAGAAATAGCCAACAAGACAGAGAATCGCCAAACCCCCAAATAAGACCACCCTCTTACCCTCACACAGACCACGAAAGACCAAAGAAAGAGACAACAAGACCAAAAGAATCGCCAAACCCCCGTATAAGACCACCCTCTTACCCTCACACAGACCATGAAAGACAAAAGAAAGAGACAACAAGAGAGAGAAAATTGACAAGCCTTAGACCATGAAAGACAAACGAAAGAGACAACAAGAGAGAGAAGACAAAGACAACAAGAGAGAGAGAATTGACAAGCCTTAGACCATGAAAGACAAAAGAAAGAGACAACAAGAGAGAGAGAATTGACAAGCCTTAGACCATGAAAGACAAACGAAAGAGACAACAAGAGAGAGAAAATTGACAAAAGACAACAAGAGAGAGAGAATTGACAAGCCTTAGACCATGAAAGACAAAAGAAAGAGACAACAAGAGAGAGAAAATTGACAAAAGACAACAAGAGAGAGAGAATTGACAAGCCTTAGACCATGAAAGACAAACGAAAGAGACAACAAGAGAGAGAAAATTGACAAAAGACAACAAGAGAGAGAGAATTGACAAAAGACAACAAGAGAGAGAGAACTGACAAGCCTTAGACCATGAAAGACAAACGAAAGAGACAACAAGAGGGAGAGAAATGACAAAAGACAACAAGAGAGAGAAAATTGACAAAAGACAACTCGAGAGAGAGAATTGACAAGCCTCAGATCCCACCTGGGTCGAGAGTAAGGGATGTGGTCCAAGTCATCGGGGAACAGCGGGTCCACCAACTTCGACCTGTCCTCCACCTCGTCCTCCACATCACCCACACCTCCCGCTTCTGAGAACAAAAAAATATATATACTAAAAAAAATAATAATGATACTATTAGTAAATATATATACATTGAATAACAATAATAATGATGATACTATTAGTAAATATATATATTAAATAATAATAATAATAATAATGATACTAGTAGTGAATATATTTTTTTAAATATTAATAATAATAATGATACTATTAGTAAATATATATATTAAAAATCAATAATAATAATAATGAAACTATTAGTAAATATATATATTAAATAATATTGATAATAATGATACTATTAGTAAATATATATATTAAATAACAATAATAATAATAATGATACTATTAGTAAATATATATATTAAATATCAATAATAATAGTGATACTAGTAGTGAATATATATATTAAATAATATTGATAATAATGATACAATTAGTAATATATACTAAATAATAAAAATAATAATGATACTATTAGTAAATATATATACTAAATAATAAAAATAATAATGATACTATTAGTAAATATATATATATTAAATAATAAAAATAATAATGACACTATTAGTAAATATATATACTAAATAATAAAAATAATAATGATACCATTAGTAAATATATATATCAAATAATAAAAATAATAATATTAGTAAATATATATATATATATATATATATATATATATATATATATATCAAATAATAATAATAATATTATTATCAGTAAATGTATTGATATGTATATTTATAAACAAAATTAAAGTGGAGGGAGATCATTATGAGTTATTATGAAGATTATGATAACAATGATGATAAGATAAAGACAGCAGTAGTAATAATGATAATAATGATAATGAAAATGATAATCATCATAAAAATAGCAATAACAATAACAATATTGAGAGCAATAATAATATTGTTTTTTTATTATCAGTAATCAATACTACTATGATATTCATAATAACAACAATAATAATATGCGCAATGGTAATAATAATAATAATAATAACGATAATAATAACAAAGTAATAATAACATTAATGAATCATTGATGAAGTAATTATGATCATCATTATCATGATTATTTTCATTAGCATTACAGCAGCATTGCCATCACAATCATCACTATTGACGTATTATCATTCTCACCACCGTCTCCTCAGCCAAAACCAACAACGATACACAAATAATACAAAAATGAAGGAAAACCTCTCTCTCTCGCTCTCTCTCTCTCTCATTCCTCTCTCTCTCTCTCTCTCTCTCTCTCTTCTCTCTCTCTCTCTCTCTCTCTCTCTCTCTCTCTCTCTCTCTCTCTCTCTCTCCTCCCATTCCCCTCTTCCTCCCTCCCTCCCTCTCTCTCTCTCTCTCTCTCTCTCTCTCTCTCTCTCTCTCTCTCTCTCTCTCTCTCTCCCATTCCCCCCTTCCCTCCCTACCTCCCTCTCTCTCTCTCTCTCTCTCTCTCTCTCTCTCTCTCTCTCTCTCTCTCTCTCTCTCTCTCTCTCTCTCTCTCTCCCATTCCCTTCCTCCCTCCCTCCCTCCCTCTCTCTCTCTCTCTCTCTCTCTCTCTCTCTCTCTCTGTCTCTCTCTCTCTCTCTCTCTCTCCAATCCCCCTTCCCTCCCTCCCTCCCTCCCTCTCTCTCTCTCTCTCTCTCTCTCTCTCTCTCTCTCTCTCTCTCTCTCTCTCTCATTCTCTTTCTTTCTCTCTCTCTCTCTCTCCCATTCCCCCTCCCTCCCTCCCTCTCTCTGTCCCTCTCTCCCTCCCTCTCTCTCTCTCTCTCTCTCTCTCTCTCTCTCTCTCTCTCTCTCTCTCTCTCTCTCTCTCTCTCACTTTGCCTGCTTGTCTGTGTCTGTTTTTTATGATATGAAACGGAATGATTAAAGTGGTCATCTGTATCATCATCAATATACAGTAATAACAGAACTTGCAGAATTATTAATGAAGTCATTAATAAAGTAATTATTATCGATATTATCATCACTAACATTATCACCATTATCATGATTATCATTATTATCATTACAGTAGCATTTATGTATCTTAATTTTAAAGAACCACTTACCAATTACATTTCTGCTCCCTTTCGCGGGTTTAGACTCAGCATCCCTTGCAGACGCCGGCAGAGGGTCCCTGTTTGCGCGCGAATCTTGAGTGCGCATGCGTCGCAGGAGTCGGTGGATCCCGGCGACGACGAGACACGAGAGGAAGATCTCCAGTAGGTGTTCCTCCGCGAAGGGGATCAGATACCGTGTCACGAGACCCATTTTCTTAGATTTTGTTTTTAGTTTTTAATCTTCTTTGGTTTATTTTTCTTTCTGTGTCTTTCTTCCTGCTTTTCTTTTAGGTTTGAGGGAGAAGCGTCTGTGGAAGAAAATATGTAGTTAAGAGATTGTCCGATAATTTTGTTTTTAACCAAAGACGTCTTTTCCGGCGACAACTCTCAAGCGACAAGAATTTTGTAGGCTTTAAGTC
>NC_091591.1:17983988-17986488 GCF_042767895.1 Penaeus vannamei | reverse complement strand
AGACAGACAGACAGACAGACAGACAGACAGAGAGACAGAGAGAAAGAAAGAGAGAGAGGGAGAGAGAGAGAGAGAGAGACTAGCCTCAAAACGTTCCTTTGGAGTGAGGTCAAGGCACGTGACCTAACCGATTACAGATATGATAACCCACTACCCACTCACCTCTGCTTT
The DNA here is from genome assembly GCF_042767895.1 of Penaeus vannamei. Taxonomy (NCBI): domain Eukaryota; kingdom Metazoa; phylum Arthropoda; class Malacostraca; order Decapoda; family Penaeidae; genus Penaeus; species Penaeus vannamei. Next base: position 17,986,317 of record NC_091591.1, on the reverse strand, counting down.
CCATCGAAAATCTAAGCCACCAAGGACGAGCAGGAAAGCCCACGAAGCAAGTTATTACATCATTATTGTATGAAATGTGTGCTGTTTTTTTTTCTTAAAATTCAGAACTAATGTAATTATAAAATCTTAAGAACCTCTTGATTAGTCTAATCGACCAAGAAATGACCTGAAAATGCACATAAGAATAGATTGCCTTGAAAACATGAAATTTATATATAAAAAAATAGATAAGTAATGAGATTATAGCTGCCCAGCAGTAAATTTATTAGTATGAGCCTTAATTACTGCTGTTGAATCTACTGCCTGGTAATCGTTTTATGTATTGTATGTTAAGCAATCTTTCTACTTTTATATCTCAGGTCATTTTATGGGCGAGACTGACTGCTCCTGACTGCTAGTACAGTGATTGCTACGAATAATAAAGCATTTAATCAAAACGTTCTTGTTTTTATAGATTAGATGAACTTGAAAACATGAAATAAAAAAGATAAATAATGTTTTTATAGCTACCGCGAAGTTCCAGGAAGTAATTAGCAGGACTGTATTTTCCTTTTTTTTTGAGGAACATTTGTGTAAAAAGGTTTTTAAATGAACCAAGACCTTGCCTTGGACACGAGAATCGAATTAGTTCATTTAAACCTTTATCTATAACATCAGCATCGTTATATTCACGCGTTAATTGAACACAATCATGGAAGAGAGTGTATTGGCGTGGAAAAAAAAAATACCAATGAGTATATAACAGAGGAGAGCGTGAAATAAACAAAGCAATATATGTGAACGCACTTTCGGGGGATCAGGGAACACCTATGGACACGCACTACCCTCTGACACCCGCCCTTGTGTGGACATAGGCCGCCCTGCTGCTTCCTCAGGCGTCAGAAGCCCTCGAGAGCGCCTCATCAGTCAAGGAGGAATGGACAAGCTCCCCCTTGTCGAGACGCCCACTTGAACGCGCCGAGGGAATTCGGAGCTCGCACCCTCGCCCACTCCTGCTTCTGCTCCGTCTCAGGCAGGCGTCGGAGATCTCACTTCTGCTGCGCCTCCGAGGTCCGCCTTCCACAGGTATCTCTCAAGGTAGTTCCTAGCAATATCCAACGATATGAAAGTATATATATAGACAGATATGTACATGTGTGTGTGTGTGTGTGTGTGTGTGTGTGTGTGTGTGTGTGTGTGTGTGTGTGTGTGTGTGTGTGTGTGTGTGTGTGTGTGTGTGTGTGTGTGTGTGTGTGTGGGTGTGTAGGTGGGGAAGGAAGTGAATTGGCCTACGTATCGCTGAGCCCACTTGGATATGGGATCAACTTTAATTTTGATGTGTGTGTATATATATATATATATATATATATATATATATATATATATATATATATATGTATGTATATATATATATATATATATATATATATATATATATATATATATCGATCGATAGATGTGTGTGGCCATGTGTCTGTAAATAGATATCTATCTCTATTTACCATCCATATATTTGTGTTGTGTGTACACACCCACACACAAACGTGTGTGGGTATATATATATGTGTGTATATGGGTGTATATATGGATGTGTGTGTGTGTGTGTGTGTGTGTGTGTGTGTGTGTGTGTGTGTGTGTGTGTGTGTGTGTGTGTGTGTGTGTGTGTGTGTGTCTGTACACACACACACACACACATATAAACAAACACTTACCCCCTCCCCTCAGTACCCCAGTGCAGTCCTTCTCTTTGCTTTATACCCTTCTGGCAGGGAAATGGTAGAAAGGGATGCAGTATTTTCACTGGAGAAATCAGTACTTTAGAGCTGCAAAATGTGAGCAAAATTCTTTTAATTTTTGCTCTCCTTTTGGGGAAATATATCAGGCCTTTTTCTTGATTTTAGATCACAATTTCAATAATAATGATGATAATGATAATGATATAATGATAATGATAAATGAATGAAAATAATGATATGAGTATTAAAAGCTTTAGAGAGGGGGGAGTGAGGGAGGGGAGAAAGAGAGAGAGAGAGAGAGAGAGAGAGAGAGAGAGAGAGAGAGAGAGAGAGAGAGAGAGAGAGAGAGTCAGTTGTCTTTCTAATAAAAATCAATAGGTGGCTTTCTTCCTGAACTCTTTTTCGATTTTTTTTTTTTTTTTTTTTTTTTTTTTTTGGTAATAAAATGAAAACACACCTGATGGAACCCACCCGCTTTCACCAGCACTGACCGTGAGCCACAAGCAGAGGATGCTGGTGCTTGCGGTCGCGTGCCTCCTGACCCTCGAGGCCACGGCACCTGCGGGAGCCGAGGATCCGCAGGCGCCGGGAGGCTGCCTGGCCCTGGCGTCGCT
>NC_091591.1:17971488-17973988 GCF_042767895.1 Penaeus vannamei | reverse complement strand
ATATATATATATATATATATATACATATACAAGAGGGAAAACTTTAAAATAATAAATAGACATAATAAATAAAGAGAAAGAAAAAACAAATTACAAGAATCAAAATAGATTCTTAAAATATGTGACGACTGCAGTGAATTTGTCTTGACTTTCTATCTGGATGATCAAAATTGTCTTCTATTTCTACCTGCTTCTTCCAAGCTTTCCTAAAATGACTTTTTTTCTACATCAGATTAACAGAATAAAACTTTCTGAATATACATTATGTCTCTCTATACATATACAAACACAAATACACACACTCAACTCTCTCCTATCATGAATACTGCTATTGCAAATTACAGCTATTATGCGTATGTCACATGTTAGCATAACACATGTCTAAGTTCATTGTGAGAGATAAAATGTGGTAAATAGTTAGCTTGAAACTATGTAGGTTATGCACCTGCTACTATTCCCATATTTTTCGGTGGCAATTAGGGTATTGCACGATGCACTGTAACAACCAACCATTGCTAAGCTCTGCTTACTTCTGTGACTTAATAACAAAGGCCACAGCTGACAGTTGGCTGTTTTACTGTACTGGTAATCTTTTTGACTGGTACACAGTAGTTTGGAATATAATATACTATATGGCATTTGATATCTTGTGGTGGATTATGCTGTATTACGGATATATTTGCCATAACTGCTAGAAAAGACGGCATATTTCACCTTTCATCAGCTATTGTAAGGTAGTGAATAGCTAGTTATTTCTATCTCACCAGTGAAAGAGCAGTATAACTTTGACCAGAAGAATAAGCATGATCTTGACCATCAACCAGCTAACCAACTCAAACCTTCAATAAATCTAAAATTAACTGGTTCTCAATAACTTCAGCACTGCTTATATTCTATGTTCTTTGCCAGATGGATCTGTGTTCCACACAGGAAGCATATAGACCAAAATCCAGGCATAAGGTTTCCTTGCATGGCAACTCTCCTGTGTGCTACCATATGTCACCTTTTTGCAATGCTATTAATCCTTTTTTTGCTGAAACATTTCTGCTGTTTGACATTTTACAAGGTCTATAATTATCATTGTTTTGTTGTATCAAGATGATAATAGACTGTTGATTAATTAAACTCTATCCCTCCAACTAGTGTGCAATAACATCTACATAGGGCCGTTGCAAAAGCAGCATAGAAAAGGTTAACACTTAAATTTGCTGACAAACGACCACAGTTATTGGGTGTGGTCATTAAAAATTATTTGCATTTCTTGGAATTTTTCAATATCAAAAAGTATATTTAAAGAATACATGAAATACATAAACATGCAACAGACAGAAGTATCCTTTTCATAAGGGTGTAGTAATACACATACTTCCATTTTGCAGAAATTAGTTATATGGCCTAATACATCCATGACAACAAGCAAGGGATTGGAGGGTGGGGAAGCCGAGTGGGCAATTCCACGGTGACAGACATTACATTCAGAGGGGTTGGAAATAATTTCAGTTGCCCTTATTACTAGAGTTTTACCTCTTGGCACCTGATACTGTATTATAGGCTTGCTTATGCCGCTGACATTCTCATGCCAAGAGGAAATATTCTTAGCTTGACATACAGCTTGAAGGTAATCAGAAACATGTGTGATGGACATTACATCAAATGGACAAAGGTAAAAACTAAGTAACTTTATTTGCTAATTGTTTGAAAACTTGTTGTTATACATTTGTATTTCTCCCCTAAAAATTAACTCAAGATCCTCACAGAAAACTACAAACTGCAGTTAACTCTCAACCCAAAACCCAATAAAAATATATTACATAACTATGTGTGACAGACATTACATGATGGATATTACAGTTTGTCCATTGGCACAGTTCTTGAATTCAGTAAGTTTTCTTATATATTGTGAGATGTATTGTCTAGCATATAGTACTAGCATATTAAATCAAGTGCTAGCATATTAAATAAAGTGCTAGCATATCAAAGCAAGTGAAAATGAACCAAAAAGCAAGTTAAATTAACAAGTTTTGCAAGGCTAAAATTACTCAATTTTAGGGGTCAACAGGCTTGAAAACATTTAACATGTATTTGAAGGCACACTCAAGAAGAAAAATTATGAGGCTAATTCGGAACATCTTTCTGGGAACCTGGGGGTCTTGTGAATAAATTTCCACCATACAAAGAATAAAATAGTAATTTCTATTTTCCCCCTCATGTCCCTCTTGCTGTGGAATTGCCCGAGTGTAAATGAACACTGATATACAATGAAAAGACTCCATGTCTACACTGTGCATTAGTATTTTGTCTTTTTTTGAGTTAGCATTTTTAGCTTTTTTGCCATTTTTCAATGTCTATATTTCTATATTCATTTAATTTCCTTTATCCAGATGCAAATAGACTTTTTTCCTTGCACAGACTCCATATAATCTCTCTTGTCTAGGTAGTCTGTGATGTTATACAATGCTAATTACAAAAAGTAACATTTTCTTATTTGTCTTGGCTCATG
>NC_091591.1:17961488-17968988 GCF_042767895.1 Penaeus vannamei | reverse complement strand
AATGAGTGACATAAAACTTTTTAGGAATTTAGTTAATTTAGCTATTGCAAAGGCAAATTTACAGTAAATAGGGGGCTGTATGCCCTAAACCCCCTTTCAGGTGGGGCTATCAGCCCCACTACACTCCACCTGGGCTGCAAAATCTTCACCTTGTCTATTCCAGTAGGACTATGCTTTGGTGATGTACTCCGATTGTATATAGAACTTTGCCCGTATCTCTCACCTCTACAAAATCTTCACTATGTAAGTTTGGCTGGATTGAGCACAGGCAAATATTTGGATCTCGTACTAACACTTTCTCACCTTGAATAATAAATCCCTAACGGCCAGCTTCCGTTAATGGGGACTGCAACCGCTATCTACCATTTACGTTATTGCCATGATATTTTGCATATTATACATGAAACTGCACCTTATATACAGTCTAGCCTTGACAGACATCCCTTGGGTCTGGTTTCTATTGTCAAATGATTATCTATAACATATCTTATTGGTGCTAATAGACTACTTGATAGTGTCTATCATCACATCACTGCTATGTACAGTCCCCAATGGCTTGTTTGATTTTCCATGCCTATGTCTTCTGATATAATTCCATCAGATTATTCCATCACTCCTTAGATTTCACATAATTTTCTCTCACCACTAGACTTATTGCAGATTTACATCTTCTCTACTACCCTTTTTATTGATGTTATTGAAGAAGTGGCCATTAGGGCTTCTCGAACAATATCTATTATCAGATTTATTCTCGTATGATGAGAACGAATCTGATGATCATTTTCTTTTCCGTAACAATCACAGTTGACAATCTTGATGTTTAAAGTAAGAGAAAGCATGAAATATATCGGGGAAATTATGGAGTAAAACAGACCGAAATAAGAATAGAGAACAATAATGCATAAAACCAGCACAATAAATGCTTAGAATCTGACAATTAAACTCTACGGTTTACACCGTGTAAAATTACAATTATCTTTCCATTTTGCCCCAGATTTTTGTCTCTTATTCTTTGTCGCTTCTATGTTTCCTAATATTATAAAGTTCCTTACTTCCTTTGCGGCTTAATAATCCAAGCCGATGCTCCTGGCAGCAATAGACTGACTTCCGTTTATATTATAGACACAAAAATTAGATGATTTTCGGCGGTTTTCTTCCTTGCATTGTTGACGTTCGTGGAAGCAGACCGGATTCAAAAAGCTTATCCAATATTCGTTTTTTTTATCTGCTTTACTTTTAACTTTTCCCTTACCTACCACTTTTCTTATAACACAAACCATATCAGTCATCTATTATATTGAATTCTGTCTTTATTCAGAATTACGCCGCTTCGTTTGCCACTCGTTAAAGTATCTACAAGTCTAAAACCCTATAAATGAAGAAAGAAGAAGAAAGTATCTAAAAAGTATCTTCCTCTGTTTTATTTTAGCTCAATCCATTCTTGCCCATTTCATTAGCTCGTCTCTGTTATGTCAGTGCACTCTTTCACATAAGGCAGTTTTAGAACTTTGAATCACGGAGTTGAAAAACGATGAAGGTTCTTGACTATCACAGGTCAGAATAGGGGAGTAATGCAGAGTAATGAGCACAGAAAATATAAGATGAAGTAAAATAAAATAAAGATAAAAAATATATCCGTATGGGGGGGGGATGGCCTTTAATCTCCGAGCGAATACGCATTCACTTCCAACAATGTCAATGCCAGAAAAATGATATCCACAGAGCCGTTCGGTGATTATCCACCTGAAGTGAAACCTTTCCGTTTTTCTTGACACGCGATGACCGTTGGCCACTCGGCGCACGATCCACTTGGGCGGATTTTTGGCGTTCCTGCAAGCCCTCTGGCGACACCTGGCTGCTGAACCCGGCCGGTCGAGATGAAATTTTTTAAGGCCTTGCATTGTCTATATGCATGTATGAATCATCTTCCGTATGTCCTTGTCCTTTAACAGGTATTTTGCAGCATATGATGTATTAAGGAAGTTTATTCTCCGTTACTAGCAGGTCGGGACATACGGCGTAAACCCTGGAGGGCCCGAGTTCCTCATGTCATCGCTGAAAGAAGCGAAACCATCTTCTGCCGAGAATTGGCTTAGCCCTCCAGGCGTGGCTCCGCTTCGTCCCCAGGCATTTCAGTGCCCGCTAGCTCGAGGTCGATAGTGGCAAGTTGGAACAATTCATCTTTGATAAATATGCGAAATTCATCGCTAGACAGGCGGCTGTCATCACTGCTAGTTGGAAAAGCGGTTACCTCTGCCTATGATTGCATTTGAACATTGCTCGGAAACACCGCGCGAACAGTGAAGTGCGATGATGTAATTATGTGATATATTGTTGCTGTTACAGAAAGAAAGGCTGGGATTAAATGAAGATATGTAGAGAATAGAGAGAGACAAGATGGAGAGAATGAATAGGTGAGAGAGAGAGAAAGAGAGAGGGTGGGGGGAGAGGGAGAGAGATAGAGGGGAAGGAAAGAAAGAAGTAAAATGAAGAGACGTCTAGTTGGAAAGATCGCGAGAGAGGGAGAGAGACAGACATAGGAATTACACGAGGGAGGGGAGAGGGAAAGGCAGAGAGGTCAAGAGGGAGAGTACAAGAGAGATGGGAGATGGAAAGATAGAGAAATATAGTACAAAAGAGAAAGAGAGTACAAGAAAAGGGGCAGGGAAAGACAGAGATACAGAGAGAGTGTACAAGAGTGAGTGAGAATGAGAGAGGGAGAGGAAAATACAAACGTGTGTGTATAATTATATATATGTATACACACACACATACATATATATATTCATGTATATATATATATATATATATATATATATATATATATATATATATATATACATACATACATACATACACACGCATGTATATTTACAGAGAATTAGAGAGAGACGACAAGAGTGGGAGAGTACGAGAGAGGGAGAGAGGGGGGAAGGAAGGACAGACAGACAGAGAGGGGGAGTGAGAGAGAGATAGAGAGGATGAAGGACAAGAGTGAATGAGAACTAAGAAGAAGAAAAGACAGACTGATATACATATATAGATGGATAATAAAATATCATTAATGAACTATTCATAAGTGCACGCAAATTTTAGAATCATAAACAGTTGACGGAAAGGTTTTAAAACGGAAATTATCATTATCTTCTGACCGAAAAATCGACAATTCGCTCAAAAAATGACAATTTCAGCAAATTGTCAAAAATTTGACGGAAAAAGTGTTAGTGTTACAGAACGTTTAAGTAGTCAGACGATAATGATCGTTTCTGTTTGAAAACCTTTCCGTCAACTGTTCATGATGCTAAAATTTGCGTATGAATTGTTCATTAATAGTATTTTAGTATCTATATCTATATATCTATATATGTATGTATGTATAGCAGTCTGTCTTTTCTTCTTTTTCGTTCTCATTCACTCTTGTCCTCTCTTTCTCTCTTGTACTCTTTCATTTTTGTCCTCTCTTTCTCACCCCCCATCTGTCTTTCTCTTTGTCTGTCAATGTCCTTCGGTTTGTGGAACGGCAGCGTTTGGCAGGATGTCCAACAGTTTTGACACTGACGGTCGAACAGGGAGGGATTGTCCTCTAATGTAGATACGAAAGGGAAGGTCATGTGTACGGAAAGTAATTTTGACAATGTTGGTGGGTTTCTTTCGATGACTTCTCAGAGGAATGGACTAGCAATGTACTGACATCACATCACGGTCTTTGAGGCAGCCGAGTAAGTACTCTCCACAATCTGGCCAATGGATATCCATAGGGCAGCTTGTTGGGGCGATAGAGACAGTTCCGGTACAAGTATTAAGAGTTGGATGGGGTTCTGCAAGAATGGGGTTGCCAGAGAAATCAGTTAGATTTGATAATGCTATAGCTTCAGTTTCAGATGTGACTGTAATGAGATGAGAACGATCGGGTCGGGTACGGAAGGGGACTCGGCCCACTTGCTCTTGGGGACATTGTTGAAAGAGGAGAACGTTGCCAGAGTAAGGAGCTGTAGGAGGGATCACGAAAAATCGGTTCCATTTGGCTGGGTTAAATAGAGTATTACGATATCTGTAGAGTTGGTGATGGGGGAAGGACGGGAACTTGTGGAAGGGGGAGTATTGTTGAAAAGGGTAGTATTACGAAGAGATGGAGAATAAGGTTGTAGGGTAGTAATAAGGGAGGATGGGGTGTTTGATGAAGAAGATTGTGGGGGTAAAAGTAATAAAGTTGAGGAAGTTGAAAGAGTAGGAGTCTCGACTTTGGTGGGTAATGCACTGGTAGGCATTGAGGAGTGGGTAGTAGTAGTTGCAGTGTTCAGAGTCGTGGTCAAAGGAGAGCCTGGGGTCGGGGAGCCGGGAGAGTTTGAACTGGTGGGGATATTTGGTGAAGAGGCAAGCCTCATTGCCTCTAATTTAGGTATTATATCCTCATTACTGACCATGGGAAGCCTTGACTATGTTAGGAAAATAGACAGTCCACCCCTCAGGGGCCCCTTGATGGGTAAGGGCTAGACAAATAAAACAGGGGAATACCATGCCCATAGTTCCCTCAGGCCATTCACGACTGGTATAGAGTCAGCCTTTCATCCTTTCAGCACAGCTCTTACACCTTAGGAAGTAGATAGTAGAAGGGGTTGGAGAAGGGACGGAAACGAAAGAGCTGGAGGGAGAAAAGACGATGCAAAATGAGTCAGGGGCTGAGGCCCAAGGCAGGGAAGATCCCCGCATTGGGTCACAGTCCCCATCTCCTAAGCCCCCCCTCCCACGACAACAACGGACAAGGGATGGGGAGGGGGGGGGGAGTGGATAGGACATGTATTTGGGGGATAGAAACAGTTCCAGTACAAGCATTAAGAGAGGGGTGTGGTTCGACAGAAATGGGTTTCCCAGTGAAGTCAGTTAGGGTAGACAGTGCATGAGCTTGGGATTCAGATGTAACTATAAGGCATGAACAATCAGAGTGACTGCAGAAGGTAACCTTTCATACTTGTACTTGGAGGTACTGTTGTAAGAGAAGGGTATTTTCAGAATAAGGGGCTGTGGGGGGAATCACAGAGAATCGATCATAATTGACGGGCAAAGAGAGTAATCAAAAGATTTGAGGAGGTAGAGGCAGTAGAAGGACGAGGGTGAGAGGACGATTAGGTGGTGTGGAGTAGAGTAGTTCTGTGGGGGAGGGGGGGGGACAATAATGATGAAGAGTAGTAATAAGAGAAGAGGGGGTAGACATTGATGTGGATTGTGCAGTAGGAGATGGAGAGGAGAATGTTGGCAGAGAGGAAGAGGTGCTTTCTGGAGGTAAAGTAATAACCTGGGTGGGAGTTTTGCAATGGTTAAAGTTGTCAGTAAGCATCGAGGGGGTTTTAGTATTAGTGGGAAGGGGTCGGAATACCATCACAATCAAATTCAAATAGTGTTAAGCTTTAATGCCCCTATTAAGGGTTAAGAATCTTCATTATTGGCCATGGTGAGCCTGAATAAAATGGGGGAAGAAATGGTCTACCCCTCAGGGTCCCCATAAGGAGTAAGGGCTAGGTAATTAACCAAGGGAATACTGTGCCCATGGCTCCCGGAGGCCATTCATGACTGACACAAAGCCAGCCTTTCATTCTTTTAGCATGGCTGAAGGGGATGAAGAAGGTAGAGAAGAGGAAAGGGGAGAAGAAAAGACCAAAGCAAAATTAGTGGAGGCGAGGGCTGAGGCCCTTGCTTGGGCCTCAGTCCATCTCTTAAGCTCTCCCACGACAACAACGAGCAAGATATCTTTATCTTTCTCTTCATTCCTTTCTCTGTCTCTTCCTTCATTTACATTTTGTTCTCTGCTTTCCCCCTTTCACTCTTTCAGGGAGTTATGGTTCTTCATAACGTTTTTTTTCTCAAAAGGTTGAAATATAAACACACAGTTTTGCTTTCCTGTACATTTACAATTACAATATGTATTTACAATTACCCCTAAGTAATAACCTTTATTTTACTATTACAGTATATTTAGAATATGCAGTCAAAAATTCATATGACAATTTGCATTATAAACTGATAATTTATATTTACACTTTGCATATCTTGCACACTCTTGAACACTTAATCTCAACCCCCCCCCCCCACACACACACATCAATCTATCTAAACATTTATGTCTAGTCCCCTGGTTCTCTTCTTTATACACTGTCTTGAATGACACTGATAATTTTTTATCAGCATACATCCTTGGCAGCCAGCTGAGTTGGCTCCAGGGGATTATTGGGTAAAGATAAGGGTGTATATATAAGATGTATAGGAGGAAGCATTATTAGGTATAGATTTTGATTTTTTTGGGTGTCCTGGGAATCTTGCGTATCCTTTTCACTCTCTGTATGCTGAGAATCCTGCATATCCATTTTAGTCTCTGTATGGAGAGAATCCTGCATATCCATTTTAGTCTCTGTATGGAGAGAATCCTGCGTATCCTTTTTATTGTTTGTATCCTGAGAATCCTCCATATCCTTTTCACTCTTTGTATCCTGGGTACCTTTGGTATGCGTTTTTTTGTGAGTTCGTAAAGTATTTTCATATTTGTATGCCTTGCCGCAAATATCGCAGACACATGGCCTTTCATCGCCATGTGTTCTCATGTGGATCATTAGAGCATGTTTCCATGTATATGAATTATTACACAGTTCACAGGTAAAAGGCTTCTCCTTTGAGTGTGTTCTCATATGTTTTGTCAAATAATTTTTATCTGAAAATGACCTGCTACAAATCTCACAATTATAGGGCTTCACCGTTGAATGCACTCTAAGATGCCTCACCAATCTATTATTTGAAATGAATGATTTACTACACACTTCACAGCTAAAAGCTTTTTCGTTTGTGTGTATTTTAATGTGCGCCAAAAGAGAGTTTTTCAATTGGAATGCTTTATCACAAAAGTTACAACTATAAGGCCTCTCATTTGTATGCCTCTTCAGGTGATGTACTAGATCATTCCTTCTCCTGAAAGCCTTGCTACATGTACGGCAAGAATAGGGTTTATCATCAGAATGTACTGTCATGTGCAACATTAGACCCTTTTTATATGAAAATGACTTATTACAGACCTCACAAGTATACAGCCTTTCCTGTGTATGTACTTTCATGTGGTATGATCGATGTGCCCTGGTAATGAAAGTCTCATTGCATAAGTCACACTGATAAGGCTTCTCATTTGTATGTCTTCTCATGTGTCTTACCAGACATTCTTTCGCAGTAAATTTCTGGCCACAAATCTCACAATCATAAGGTCTTTCATTTGTATGTACTATTTGGTGCTTCTTCACACTAAATTTCACAGAAAATGACTTTCCACATATTTCACAACTATAAGGCTTCTCTTTTGTATGTGTTCGTAAGTGGTGATCTAAACCTTTTTTCTGTGAAAATTCCTTTCCACATTCTTTACAGCTATAGGGCTTCTCCTGTGTATGTGTTCTTATGTGAGTCAGTAAATTACCTTTTTGAGAAAAAGCTTTGTTGCAAATATCACAACCATAAGGCCTCTCA
>NC_091591.1:17948988-17951488 GCF_042767895.1 Penaeus vannamei | reverse complement strand
TTTCTGCAACTCGGACACTAATGATCATATCTATACCTAAGTGAGTTTGAAAGACAAATTATAATAGTTTCTACAGTAATGAAATGGTAAAATCCATAAATGAAAAAATATAAAAAATGAACATCTGGTATCCAATTATTTGTCTATTTATCTTATTCTTATTTTATTTCATTTTTTTCGAGCTATGGAAGATTCCTTGCCCCAGAGTTTTTATCTGATTAAAGTTTTGAATATATTGTTGGAAATCTTGTGAAAATGCACAGACAACTACGCATCAGATTTTTTAAATGTTGCTTACTTTTTAATACAAATTTTTGAAAATCGAAAAAAGGCTACTTTTTTTTCTGAAGAAACTAAATCGAATTTCATAGTTGTCTTCGGAATTCACTGATGTTCATTCATATTTTTTGTTTTTATAACATAATTCATAATTTTTTTGTAGGTGAGAATAGGAACCAATATAAATTTGGTATCAAAAGATGTGGAATATGAAAATACAGAAGATTCTTCAGACCAATTCCCATAAAAACTTATATAATGAATCTTAAAACAAGTAAACGAGGCACATTAATATAATAAAGGCCTTTGAAAGCATAAATGTGGAACGACAGACACTGATGATTAGAAAAATATCATTTTGACAATTGTACAGTAACACATGAACTATTTCGCACCTTGCAGTGATAAGTTCTGCCGTCTGTCCAGTGTTTACTCTCGACATGAAAACAAGATGATTGACTTTGCCAAAATTTGGCTCTCACATCTGTTCATTTCCGTATAGCACCTTAGGGAAGCATTTGCTCAAATATTACCGTTGAAGAAGTGTCGGGTTATTCTTAATATCAAAACCGCGCTAAGATAGGGAAAATCTAAGGGTACCGTCACAAAAATATGTAAAAAATACACTCACTGATATATGAAATGATCTGCAGAGACAAAGTATAACGTCATAAATGCGGCAAAGTCCCTGCATGTGGAACGCATATAAGTTGGAAATTCACTCACGAGTTTAAGTCCACACGCAGCTTTTAAAGCAACTTCCCTCAGACTGCGCATGTACGTCACATGACATTACTATCATTAACGTCATGCTAACTACTACCAGTATTTCATACATATTACAAATCATCTGATAGTACTTTTTTTCATTACATTTATACTAATCACTTTATACTATATTACCATATACGCAATCTGCCCTTAAACATTCATTTACATTGTATTATTAGCTACATAACGGCTCTTAACGTGTGTCCGACCCAGCTTTTAAGGATTCACGACCCGGGTCACTCCTTCCCCAGCAGACAGATGTGGATCATAGTTTTTGTAGCTTGTGCGACCTTGGTTTTGAGGATTTCTTTCACAAATATAGTGATAACATAGAAGGACTGATCAAATTGTGCCAAGAGCACAATTTAATATTAAAAAACTTACAGTGTGAAAAGTGCAATGGTGACTGTTTTTTATGAGAGTCAGCGAGCCGAATAAAAGGTTTCATGACTCCCTCCTCGCCGCCGTTTGGCTATACCCTCCACAGTAAGGTAAATGCTTATGCTTATAATTGGGTTAGGGAAAGAGGGGAACAGAGCATCTGGTAGGGAATCACGGATCTGGGGAGGGGGTCCGGGTTTGGGAGTTCTTTGGGTCATACGGCTATTTTTATAATAGATTCTGCGTTTATGGTTGTGATAGGTTAAGGAAAGATGGGGTCCGGGGGAATACAACGATCAGGAGGGGGTCTGGGGGCAGAGCCCCCAATAGGGAATTACAGTGATCGGGAGGGGTCCGGGGGCATAGCACCCAGGTAAGGGAGTTCTATGGTTCATACGGCTATCTATATGATTGTGTGTTTAAACCGGATTCACACGCTCGTTTGTTTCTGCAACACGGAATCAAGTCTTCATTACATTGTGAAATGTGATTCTTGGCTCGGGTTTTTTAATTTTTCACTTTCTTTACTTTGTGATATGCGATTCTTGGCTCGGGTTTTTCATTTTTACACTTACTTTACCTTTTAAAATCCCTGGTATGCGTGAAATCAACCATACCCCCCCAACCCCCAATTCCCCACGGGATCCCCCAGGATTGTTGACTGGAGTGGGGACTTAGCCTCCAACGGGTGCATTTATGTTGGAAAGAATTACCATGTCTTGGTTTGTGGCTATTGATTTATATAGGTTTCATTACCCAACTCCACCACTACCTCATATTGCATATTGTCCAAGTGATTTACATATATTTGGAATGTAGAGAGCGAGAGGAATCCATCGATAACAAAATTGTCGACATCCGTTATGCGGAACTTCGTGTAAAGTTATCATGGTCTCCTTTCCATCCTGCCCCAGATTTGCGTGTCTTATTCTTTGTTCCTTCTATATTTTCTTATCTTACGAAGTTCCTCACCTCCTGCGTGTCTTAATAATCCTGGCTGATGCTAATAGTGGCGATACACGAAGTTCCGTTAATGATATTTTAGACACAAAAAGGAGACAATTTTTTC
>NC_091591.1:17938988-17941488 GCF_042767895.1 Penaeus vannamei | reverse complement strand
CGTAAGGATTAGCGAGGTTTTAAGGGCAATTCCCGTGACCAGCTGGGGCGACGTGGTTCAGACACTCATGCATAATGCCACATTACTTTTTCTCCCTAAACACAAGTAATAATATTACCAGTGATAGCATATATATTTGTAAATATTTAATAACAACACTGGCAGTGATGACAACTAATCATGATGCTAATAATAGTGAGCATGATATAATTAATGATAATGATGATAATAATGATAATAATAAAGATAATGATAATAATAATAACGATAATAATAATGATAATGATAATAATAATGATAGTAATGATAATAATAATGATGATAATAATAATAATAATATTGATGATGATAATACTAATAGCAATCATAAAAAAAAACATAACAGTAACTAATAATAATAATAATAATAATAATAGCAATAATAATGACGATCTTCACTGCCGATAAATAACAATATGTTAATAATAATGGCAAAGTCACTCTAGATAAGGCAGCGATCATGATTCCAATAAGAACGATAAGGTAATGTCAGTCATGATAACAGTATCAGTGACAGTGATAACAATGACGATGAAACTGACACCATCACCATCACCATCAGAAACAATATCAAATGTAAATAATGAATGAGATAAGAATAACAATGATAGAGATGAGAAAGATAGTATAATGAATATGATCACCAAAATGACTAAATAACAATGATAGAGATGAGAAAGATAGTATAATGAATATGATCACCAAAATGACTAAAGTAACAAGATTAACAATAGTTATAATGAAAGTGATGTTCATGATTATGATGATAATATTAATGATAATGATAATAATAATAGTAATAATAGTAATAATGATGATAATGATAGTAATAATGTTGATAATAATAATAATAATAATGATAGAAATAATTACAATGACGATAATAATAACAATACAGATAATAATAATAACAACAAACAATAATGAGGATAAGAAAAATAATAATGAGAATATAAATAATAATGACAACCATGACAAACCATTATCATCAATATAGTTATTGTTATTACCAACATTATCATAAATATTATGATTTACATTATCATTATTACTATTATAATCATTACCAATGCTATTAATCGTTATCTTTATATCATTGCTATTATTGTTGTTGTTATTATTATTATTATCGTTTATCTGATTTCTTTAATATTCTCACTCATCTTGTAATTGCTACAACAATTCCGTGATCTGTGTTGTGAGTATACAGTCCTTGAACATTTTAATTACTGATAAAATTAATGCACGTTATAATGGCTATAAATTTGTTGCAAGAGCGGGAACACTGCCTTCAAAATCTTGCCTGTGGTTGATTGTAGACTGTGGTAGTCGCCAAAGCACAAGGAAATGCGAGTATTATCTCAGGTCTTGGTGCTAAGATTGCAATAATACAATAATCATGTACATATTTAGCATATATTTCTGCTGCGGAAGACGATCTTAAACTATCTTTCTCCAACGAAATGAACAACTTACGTGCGTTTAAACCTCCGCTATAAATAGGATCAAGAACAGACAACAACAACAAAGTGTAAAGAAGAGGTGGGGAAGGAAGAGTGGGGATAGGAGAAGGATAAGGAGGATGGAAAAGAATTTCAGGAGAAGAAGAAGAAGGAGCCGGGGCCAATTCCCCCCCAAGTCCTACTCACTTGCCCACCGACACGTAGTTAGAGAGCTCCTGCACGTAGTCCTCCCGCTTCGACAGGGTCCCGCAGTGGCTGGACAACCAAGCCACGAGCTGAGGCTTCTCCACGACGCTTCTCCAGGAAGTCCCCATCAGGTCTTCCAAGGTTATGCCCTCGGCCATGGCGCGTAGGTACTGCGATAGGGCCGTCGGGTGGTTCTCGATGAAATTCGGACGCAGAGGCCTAGAGAGAGAGAGGCCATTGAGTGGTTTGTCGCTTGGCTGGGAGCTCATTCGTAGCAACTGCACCGTGGCACCTGTGAACCGAGGCCTAGAGGGAGACGCCATTAAATGACTAGTTGGGAGCTCATTCGTAGCAACTGCACCGTGGTACCTGTGAACCGAGGCCTAGAGGGAGACGCCATTAAATGACTAGTTGGGAGCTCATTCATAACAACTGCATCAAGGTACGTGTGAACCATTACGTAACAGTCATGGCACTCTTAAGGCGCTGTCACACAAGCACGTTTTCCGTCATTTTTTTTTTCTTTTTTTACAATTTTATATAACATAAATACAAACATTCTCGCTTATAGCTCTTGGTTTGACTATGCTTGGCTGAAAGAGTTGACGGAAAGGTTTTCAGACGGAAACGACCATTATCGTCTGACTGGAAAATCGACAATTCGGTATAAAAATGGGGAAAAAATCAGAAAATTGTCAAAAAAATAACGGAAAAAGTGCTATTGTGACAGCAGCTTTGAAAAGGTCTCCAGAAGCCGTGAGACCCAAACTTAACAAAGCCCTTGCTGTCCTGTGAAATCACCGCCTAATAAA
>NC_091591.1:17921488-17926488 GCF_042767895.1 Penaeus vannamei | reverse complement strand
TTCTGAATCCTTTTCAACTGATTCTTCTAGACTTTCAACTCCTTTGGACACTGTACTTTCATATTGTCTTGATACAGACAGTATCATCTTGTTCTATATCATCATCAACAGATTTTCTTACTCCTTGGTGATCCTTCCAATAAATAATAATAATAAAAAAAATCAATATTTTATTTCTACATAGAACAATTTGTTTACTGATGACTGTTTGCAATAAAATTAATTACTTTGCTGTTGGTACCACTTTCAAAAACCTTTGACTTTTCTATGTCTCTATGAATTGAATATCAACACAGCTGAATCTTCCTAAGATGTAATTTAGCCAATAATTTAATCTCTGCATATCATTTCCAGCAGAAAAAATCCTACTATAGAAAGTAAACAAAATGTCTTTAAATCTTTTTGACAAAAAGCATTAATCACTCTTTAAATAACTTCAAATACATATGTTGGCAGCTTTATCTCATATTAAGTGAGACACAAAACCATCCACAAACAACCCCAAACATGCTGTATATCACACACCCTCTAGCAGATGTGATAAAGCATATTATGATGAAACAGGAAGTGGGTTTGACACCAGAATAAATGAATATCAAGCTGATGCCTGTTAACACAGAACTTCCAACATCATGGTGCTGGATGTGGATGTAACTGAACATGTATCAATGTATATATATTCATATATGTGTGTGTTTGTGTGTATGTATGTATATATATACATATATATATACATAATATATATACATATATATATATAATATATATATATATACATATATATACATATATACACACGCACACACATGTGTGTGTGTGTGTGTGTGTGTGTGTGTGTGTGTGTGTGTGTGTGTGTGTGTGTGTGTGTGTGTGTGTGTGTGTGTGTGTGTGTGTGTGTGTGTGTGTGTGTGTGTGTGTGTGTGTGTGTGTGTGTGTGTGTGTGTGTGTGTGTGTGTGTGTGTGTGTGTGTGTGTGTGTGTGTGTGTGTGTGTTGTGTTTGTGTTTGTGTGTGTTGTGTGTGTGTGTGTGTGTGTGTGTGTGTGTGTGTGTGTATGTGTGTATGTGTATGTGTGTGTGTGTGTGTGTGTGTGTGTGTGTGTGTGTGTGTGTGTGTGTGTGTGTGTGTGTGTGTGTGTGTGTGTGTGTGTGTGTGTGTGTGTGTGCGTGCATATATATATATATATATATATATATATATATATATATATATATATATATATATATATATATATATATATTTTTTTTTTTTTTTTTTTTTTTTTTTTTTTTATTCTTTATATTTGATATATATATTAAATATATTTAATATATATATTCATTATATTTAATATATACAAAAAATATATTTAATATATATAATTAATATATTTGATATATATATTTACTATATCTAATATATATATTTAACATATTTAATATATATATTTCATATATCTAATATATATATTTAATATATTCAATATATATAATACATATCTATATAAATATATATACATATATATTTAACATATTTAATATATATAATACATATCTATATAAATATATATACATATATATACACACACATATATATAAATAAATATTCATAAATATCTGATATTTCTATCATATGCCAGGTGTTTCCTAAACAAAAAAAGCAATGAGGCTTTAAACATTCTTTATATTTATGAACCTTTTGGCTGCAATTGCTTTATCTATTTCTATTTCTACAGGGCATGATTC
Organism: Penaeus vannamei; assembly: GCF_042767895.1. Classification (NCBI taxonomy): domain Eukaryota; kingdom Metazoa; phylum Arthropoda; class Malacostraca; order Decapoda; family Penaeidae; genus Penaeus; species Penaeus vannamei. The sequence goes on along the minus strand of NC_091591.1, from coordinate 17,924,766 downwards.
CATGACCATACATGAGGCATTTGAAGCATTTTGAGATGGGAAATGTCTTCTGAAAAACTAGAAGTATGAAGTATGACTTATTGCTATTTTGTTAGGTAGACTTTTGAATGACATTCTCTATTATTTGAATTATTTTATTTCATTAAAGATTTTTAACATTCTAATTATTTCTTTGATCTGGCAATCTGGTCCCCTAATAATTTTCTTCTTGTTCTAAGTCTACAGGGAATCTAATACAGTTTCCATTGAAGAAATGGTACCATTGGTAGATCCTTGATTTTTATGAGGCGGATTCTTGGCATGGCACTTCCATTTTTTTATTCTATTTAATTCAAAGGTTTCTTTTTAAATTAGTCACAGTAAACCTTATAGCCTTTCAAAGCCTATAGAATCGGGAAATTTTTTTATTTTGTATTTCTGATAGATTGATTTACTTAGTTCTTCAGTTAATCATTGTTGTTTATTGAAGTTTGAAGTATGTGATTGATAAATATATAAGCACTACATTCTCATGCAAAGTACCTTATTTCAGATGTGAAGATTTGGGGTTCCATGGGCTGTCTGCCACTTTCTTCATTTCCTGCTTGTTTGCAGTATGGATAATCTTCTCTGTTGCTGTCTCTATGTTTGTTTGTAGTATGGGTAATCTTCGCTATTGCTATCTCTACGTTTGATGTGTTTCTGGTGTTCATAATTCATTACATTGCCTGGACCAGGCATATCACCTGAATCTAGTTCAAGACCTGAGTTCATAAAGGTTTAACTTCACTTATTAAGCAAGAGTTCATGTGAACTGTTTACTTTATAATGGTTTGCAGTCCTCAGGTACTGCAACAGGAAAGATTTTCATTTGCTGCCGATTTTCTGGAAAAAGACATCTGCTTTTATAGGGCTTTAGATTTTTGAAGTCTATGATCCCTGGATCTATATTTCTTGGGTCTTCTTTTTTGTTGGAGATTTTATTGTAACCTACTAGTTTTGAACTTTGTAAGATCTTCATATTTCTTAGTATGTAGTACTTCTTAGCTAGTGAGTATTCTGCTCCTGTTAATAAAAGAGAGAAGTTTGTATTACAATTATTTATTTCCTTTAATGCATCAAATAATTCAATTATATAGTTAACTCTATGACATGGTTAATACTTAATGGTTTAGATGAAATAAATGTTCCAGATACCAAAGATAAAGCAAAATAATAAAGTATTGTAGAGAAAAAGGGTAAAAATGTTATTGGAATAAAATGGGTTTTATGAAGCCATGCAGTATCATAGGATAGCATCTAAGGTTGTTTCTTCCATTGTTTGTGAGATATTGATTGATGTGCTCCTTTTCAGCCTTTTTTAGGAAATGTTTTTTTGAGAGATTTAAAGTGTACGTTAGTAGATGAAAAATGATGATGGATCAAGATCTCCCTATCTATATATATATTCTTATTTTGTGATTCTATGTAATACTATATCAATATCAAGAGTCTGATGACAGGACAATACTGTATTTTTTTATTTATTAATTCAAAGGTTTTATGTTTTTTAAATCAGTCAATGTATACCTTATAACCTTTCAAAGCCTATAGACACTCAGGAATATTTCTTTATTTTGTATTTCTGATAGATTGATTTAATTAGTTCTTCAGTTAATCATTGTTGTTTATTGAAGTTTGAAGTATGTGACTCATAAATATATAAGGACTACATTCTTATGCACAGTACCTTATTTCAGATGTGAAGATTTGGGGTTCCACGGGCTGTCTGCCAGTTTCTTCATTTCCTGCTTGTTTGTAGTATGGGTAATCTTCGCTATTGCTATCTCTACATCTGATGTGTTTCTGGTGTTCATAATTCATTACATTGCCTGGACCAAGCATATCACCTGAATCTAGTTCAAGACCTGAGTTCATAAAGGTTTAACTTCACTTATTAAGCAAGAGTTCATGTGAACTGTTTACTTTATAATGGTTTGCAGTCCTCAGGTACTGCAACAGGAAAGATTTTCATTTGCTGCCGATTTTCTGGAAAAAGACATCTGCTTTTATAGGGCTTTAGATTTTTGAAGTCTATAATCCCTGTATTTTATTGTAACATACTAGTTTTGAACTTTGTAAGAAGATCTTCATATTTCTTAGTATGTAGTACTTCTTAGCTAGTGAGTATTCTGCTCCTGTGAATAAAGAGAGAAGTTTGTATTACAATTATTTATTTCCTTTAATGCACCATATAATTTCATTTCATCTACGACATGGTTGGAGAAGTAGGAGGAGAAGAATCCAGGGAATAATACTGAGGGATTGGGGAAGGTGGTGAAGTATCAGGAAGAATGACAGGAGGGGAGAGGGGGACTGTTGTGATAGAAGGGATTCATGTGAGCATCCAGGTGGGAGCAGTAATGATAACAGGCAACAAAGAGGGAATGGTGTAGATGGAGAAGAGGATGGGGTGTGTTGGGAGAGTGTGGGAGGAATGGGTGTTGGGGGAACTTGAGGAGGAGGATGGATATTGGGAAATACTTTATATATAGTGGGAATAGGAACAGAAAGATTGGAGAGTTGATGAGGGAGTGGAGTGTTCCCTTCGATCATGTTTAGGATTTTTTGGATGTCTTCCAAGAGTTTCTGGAGAGGAGTTGGGTGAGGTCTAAAAAACAAAGGTTCTCTTGTGAGGTGTGTGTGTGTGTGTGTGTGTGTGTGTGTGTGTGTGTGTGTGTGTGTGTGTGTGTGTGTGTGTGTGTGTGTGTGTGTGTGTGTGTGTGTGTGTGTGTGTGTGTGTGTGTGTGTGTGTGTGTGTGTGTGTGCACACAAGCATCTGCATATATATGTGTAAATTCACTGTGCATATCAAAACGAGGTAAAAACAAATATAATCAATTTACATACACACTATTCCAAATTCTCCTTCAACTATGATTCAGGCAATTTTATGAAGTTGTTCAAAGCTGACATCCTGTAATCAACAGCTGATTAATAAGTACTGCATCAGGATTGGCTTGCCTGACGAGTCTTCCAAAGACGTCAGGCTTCCGGTTTGGCCCTGCAGGTTTCCCTTTCCCGGACAAGACCGCTACCACTATTTTCTCTTGGTCTTCTGCTTGACTGTGAGTCGTAATTCATATCATTCAGAGTACCAGGCTGATCTGCTGGATCTGGACTGAGTTTAGCGTCCATTAATTATTCTTAAGTTCACTAAACTCAAAATTTCAAGTTTGTTTTCGATGTTCTCTTCATGAAGATTCGGGAAATTTTCTTCGTTTCGAACAAAGTTGCGTTCATTCTTTTGTTGTCGTTCG
>NC_091591.1:17911488-17916488 GCF_042767895.1 Penaeus vannamei | reverse complement strand
TCCAGTGGGGTTGCAGGGGGCACAGGCCCCTGCAATGGAAAGTCATGTGAATAACCATGGTTATTTTCACTGTGGGTTATGTTATTAGGGTTATTTAACCCCGCATTTTCCCTGGAACCTTTTATGCTTTCCCCTGCTATCGGGGCCAAGTTTGTCAGTATAGGGGGGTTTCCATGGAATAAAACCTATATATTTGCACTGTGGACAGTGCTAGGAATCCAACAATACCAAAATTGTTGGTGTCAGAGCGGCGGACGTAATATAGAAAATTTCCGAAAACATTTACTATGTTAATGCATAATTAACTTACCTTCAACTGACAAACACTAAAATATCCTTTGATAACATCAATAAAAGGCAATAGAATTACCAGACAATATGAAGTGCGATATGTTGGTGGAGTTGGGTAATAATACCTATACGAAATGATATAACAATACGAACCAAGGCAATTTTCTTCTATGGCAATATTTGTGCAAGTGCTTCCCAAAGGTGCTATTCATAAATGAACAGAGGTTAGAGCCCAATTTTAGCAAAGTCGATCAACTTGTTTACATATTCAGAATAGACATTGAACTGACTGCAGAACTCATAACTGCGATGTGTCAAGTAGTTCATTTGTTACTATGCACTTGTCAAAATAATATTTTATTAATTATCAGTGTCTGCTGTTCTACATTTATGCTTTCAACGACCTTTATTAATGTCGTTATACCTCATATACATGTTTTAAGATTTATGTAGTCTTATACAAGAATGGGTCCGAAGAACCTTCTGTGCATGCGCTTATGTGTGTTTCTAGGTGCCAATTTCTGGCCATTTGGGGACAGAAGGCTGGTGAGAAATGTGTCGTTTTTGGTGTTGCGTCAATTCTGGGTTATTCTTAAGACTATACAGTGGCAATGAAGAAGAAATAGACCTTAACTATCACAGTTTGATATATGAGATCATTTAGTGCCCCAAATGCCAAAAGTAATTTGATTATAAGTTAAAGACACAGATGCTCGTAGATAGAGGGAAATGGACACCGCCATCTCATAGAGCAGAAAAAACAGTGGGATGGAATATAGTTTAAGCTGCAGTGGCCTTATAGTTGCCGCTAAATGACGAAAATATAACGTGTGGGCGCCGCTCAAATTCTACCTTGCCAGGAATAACAAAACACTGAATGTTGAACTCCAAAGTAGTTTGCGTATTACTATGTGCTTGTCATAATGACATTTGGCTAATTATCAGTATCTGCTGTTACACATTCATGCTTTTAAAGTCTTTTATTAATGTTATTATACTTCATTTGTGTATTTTAACATTTAACTATACTCTTATTTAGAATCGTGTACATCGAGTGTTTCACACTTTCTTTCTCCAGACCCAGGTCGACACCTCACCAGCCCGCTCATTTTGAGGTAGAACGCTGGTGAGAAATGTTGCTTTTCCAGTGTTGTGTTGATTTTGGATTATGTTTAAGACTTGTACAGTGGCAACAAAGTGAAGAATAATGAGACTTTAGTAACCATCCCAGTATAATATCTGGGCCCATCAAGAGCTCCAAATGATGAAAAAAGTTATTAATATCAAAGCAATCCAGACGGTACAAAGAATCAATGAAATTTTGACGGTTCCGGATATAAAGGTATTTGGTTTATTATCTTATGGTGTGAATGCAGCTCTATCTTGCCATACATACCTAGGTGAAGAGAATGTTTCTTGGGGATGTTGGGGGGCTGAGTCCCCCATCAACCCTCCCCTCGGGCAGTGCATAAAAGGCATGCCTTCTCAAGGCAGCTGAAATTTATACATTAGGCTGGTTTATTGGTCATAACGTTTTTTTGGGGTATGGAACATGTAAGGGTTCGCGTATAGTTTTGCTGAAAGATGGATTGGGTTCCCGTAGAGTTTTTGAATTTTTGTCAGTCCATAGAGTTTAATTGACCGATTTAAAGCGTTTTTTGTCTTTGTTTTATGCATTTCTTATTGTTATTCTTTTTATTTAAGCCTGTTTTACCCCATAATTTCTCTGATATACTTCATGTCCTCCACTCCTAACAGGACTAACAAATCAAGATTGTTAGTCTCTGTAAGAGATACCATAATTAGAAATGAAGTGATCCACACAGTAGAGAGAAGTGAAGGAAAGTTGAACAGTTTGGTGTTTTGATATATAAAGGTATTTGGTTTATTCTTTACAGTATGATTGTAGCTCTAACGTACCGTACATACTGAGATGAAGAGAATGTGTCCTGGGGGGTGTTGGAGGCAGAACCCCCATTAACCCTCCCTTTGGGCAATAGTCACGGCAATTTGAATTGATAGATTAGGTTGAGTTATGGGTCAAGACATATTTTAGGGGTTTGGAAGGTGTGAAATCACATAGATTTTACAAAGATGGGTTGGATTCCTGTAGAGTTTTTCAAATTTTGGTGCATCTCTGCGTAGACTTTCAAAGATGGTGGACATGTCCGTAGAGTTTCATTGTCCTAGTTTTAGCGATTTCTCTGCTGTTTTTATGCATTTTTGTGCTGTTTTTCTTATTTAAGCCTGTTTTACCCCATAATTTCCCTAATATACTTCATGCCCTCCCCTGCTATTGGGACTAACTAATCAAGATTGTTGATGGAAATGGTACTTAAATCTCCACGGCGAATCATTTGGAAAAGAAACAGTGCCAAGAATCTTTGACATCAGTGGATTTCCTGCAGATTAATTTCAAAATTGTTTTGAAAGTAAGCTATTACCCTTTTATTCATATTGACCGTTCTGCTTGCCCATCTGCAAAGGAGGGCGAGATGAACAAGATATATAATTTGTCCAGGATGAGAAAGTAGAGGTTCCAAACATTCAAAACATCTTGTCTAACTTGTCTGGACAAGCAAGAAGATGAGTTCTGGATGCAGCGTTATAGCATGGTGATCAAAAGGCCAATGCTCTCTATTTATATTAACCCAATGTATGCAGATGGCATCATATGATGTAAAGTGCAATTGATCCCTTGGAGCAATATGTGGCCATGCAAACTGGGAGCTAAGCGGGCCAGGGGATATCAGCCTCCAAGCTGGTGTCCCCCTAGTGGCCTTCCAAGGCCCAGGCCATCTGTCCCGGGCCTGTGTGGGCCTGATACTTCATCACCTTCTCCAGACCCCTTATCTCATCCCCAGGATTCTTCTCCTGCTACTTCTCCAACAGCCATCGCTACCCAGATTACCCATCGATAGTTTCATAATGGCTCTTTTGCTAGTTATCCTTAAACAATGTTCCTATAGCTTTCCCCTCCACAGATACAATCCTTTTCAGTCAGTCATTGTATGTCCTTTTCTTAACCAATCTCATTTACTTCATTTGCACCCCCTCTTTTCCCTTTAACCAATCACACTATCCTATAACGCTCTCTAATCTTTGATATCTACCACATTTTATTCTAAATACTTTACCATTGTGCTATATAACTTTTGATGTCTAGCACATTTATTTGTTTCAGCCATTAACCATTAACCATTGACTTTTTTTTTTCTTTCTTTCTTTCTTTCTTTTTATAGTAAAGTTGGGTGTTCAGAAGTGTGCATGCCCTGTGGCTTGTCAGTTGTCTTGCTTGCAGTATTATGCACAAGACCTCATCCTGATTAGGACATGGTATCATGATGTAATATGTCATCAGCTGTCATCTGTGATTATTTGCAATGATGTAATATCTTATCACTAGTGATATACGGGATGCCCATAGTCATTTATCAAATTTTCCAGATATATGCATGTGCAGCTTAGTATGGGTGCAGCTTCTCCTGCTATGTCTTAGAGCTCCAGTCCAAGGTAAGAGATCTTACACAGCTCTTTGCATACCTGTAGTTTCTTTGCAGAACAATACCTACACAAAATGGATAAGAATCTTGTTTGATAAGGATGAGGTTAAGTTTTAAAGAAATGGAAAAAAGTGGGGGTTAAGGTATTGAAAAGGAATGCACTGCCATTATGAAAATTAAACCCAACCATGACAGTCCATTTGGAAGAAGTTAATCCCCTTTTCCGGTCAGTATCAAAATCTGGTTGGCTCTTGAACTGGCCCGGACGTCTCGGGCGACAAATTCAGAACGCAAACTCTGAGCTAGTGTTGCACCTGTGGGACAGCTGTGTGTGTTCCTTATTCCGGGCATCACATATGTGAAACACCTGACGCATTGTAGGCAATGAAACAGTATATTCAATGATATAAAGATAGATCTGCAGAACCCAACCAATTTGAATTAAAAGCCGAAAATGTGGTGCTGTGAATTCTGTGCAGAGACTAAGTCCCTACATGCCACTCGTGCCCAAGTCCAATTTTTCCGCCCCTTGCAGCAAACAACTTAACTTCATGATAACCCAACATAAACTGTTTTGACACAAGTAGCTCATGATGTCACGGCCATTCATTGTTAATCTCTTGGTAATGAGTTGTACTAATGATGTATTTCTGTTTTCTGATGTATATGAAATAATACCATAATATGTTTTTATGAAATACCCATTCCTTAGATATATGATGGGATCTATTTTATTACATATGCATCATATATTTATTAGAAATACATGTTACATCCATTCTTGCATATGTGCAGTCCTCTCCCGGCAAATTTGATTATTCACAGTTCTATTATCACAGTCCTCATTCCTTGTTCCAAAGTGCTACTTTCCAAATTCTTTCCCAATTTTGGGATGAAAACTATCTCTTACTGAAATTGTTTTAATATCAAGGACAACAAACTTAGTCAAATACAATAACCATATTCCTGCTGCAGAATTTTGTCCGTAGTTTGTCACTTCCCAGCTACTGTCACCTGAAGCATAAGGTAAACTCAACTTGTATCTTTAAATGTACAGCCTTCCCAATACCATGCTTGTTGAACCATATCCATGTTGACAAATGGAGAAAAGGTATGAATGAGGCTGGATATCTGCACAATACAAGAGATGTATTTGACCAGTTTTGATTACGTCTTCATCAGAAATACATGTATTTCTGATGAAGA
>NC_091591.1:17891488-17901488 GCF_042767895.1 Penaeus vannamei | reverse complement strand
CCCAGAGAAACAAAGACTAGTGCAGCATATAAAAGTACATGCAAAAGATAAAGCCTTATGATTGTGAAATCTAAAATAACTTTTGTCTTTTACTACCAAGTGATGAATCTCACAAAGTCACACAAATATTTAAAGCCATATTTTAATGAAAGGGGTGTAAGAGAGCCTTTTCACTTGATTTTTAACCCAATCAAGTGGGGCCTAAATATTTTGTGATGGAATATTATGGAACAGTCTAGGCCTAAGCTATGTACAGCCTGCCCACCCATTGCGAGTATGTACTCAGTGCCGCCAAGTGCATGCATTGTCTGTTATAGTAAAGAGAATTTTTTTTTTCTTTTGGGGGGGGTCATCAATGTGTAAACACAACAGACTAAAATCATAGTAGGCATAGCATGTACACAATCACATGTATTGTGATTGTGTTTACCCTTCAGTGACAGATACGGCTTTGGGCATCATAATGCAATGGCCTATTATGTGTATATGTGTCATGATTTGCAACATGTGGGCCAGCTGTACACAACTGCTAGCTGAGCCACAAAGTCTACTTTGTTGCATAATATTACATTACAAAAAAATCAGGCCTCGTCTTGATAGGGTTTAAAGACCACAAATGAGTAACAGTGAATACGCAAAGTAAGTACTCTAGTGTATACTGTATCAATAAGAAATGATTCATTTGCTCATACTATTTGGTAAAATTGTTGTAATAAACTGAGATTTTCAAAAATTGTTATCACTTTATATTTTTTCCTACTTTAGCATTGCTATCCTTTCTTATGACTTAAACTGCTCCACAGCCATGATTGTAATTAGTGAGTGACCAACTTCCATCACAGATGACTTAGGTTTGGATACAAATATACTTGACAACAGAATGGAATTCATTGCTGTTAAGGACAAAACCACAGAAAAGAATGGTAAGGAGGAATTCTGGAAAGTAAAGGAAGAAATTATTGATGGTATAAATGTAAAAAACATTATATACAAAACATAAAGATGAAAGTCCAGTAACCAAAGAAATCAGAAGTCTAAGTGAGAAAGTATTTGAGTATATTTCAGATTGTGATGAAGAGACTACTATTCATATAAAGACTGAAAATGAAAGTCTAGTATCAGAAGTTGAAGGTTCTTGGAGAAAGAGCAGTTGAAACTGACTCTGTAGAAACTATTGGGTATTTTGATGAAAGGAATGCTATCTTCCTAAATGAGGAAGAGGAAGATGCAAAAAGATGAAAATCCAATGTCTGAAGAATCCAAAAGCCTTCAAGAATCAACTGAAAATTTCTCATATACTTTCATGCATGATGATGAAGATCCCTTGTCATCAGTCATTTTTTGCAGAGGATATGGGTTCCTCTGATGGTGGTCAGCTTGTACAAGCACTTAAGAAAGTGAATGCAAAAGGGAATAGTGTCTTGAAATACATGGATGCACATACCAAAGATGTGAGGTTTGCTGCAAGGCATGTTCTCAGAAACAACATGTAGAGTCCCATATGCGTACATATCTAAGAGTTAGACCATTCAACTGTGAGGTATACAAAAAGCCATTCACCTCTAAAAGTAGTCTTAACAAAGCACATGAGATTACATACAAAGGCGGAACTTTTTAGTTGTAAAATATGTAGGAAGGCATTCTTAGTGTACCATTATCTAGTTAACTACATGCATGTCCATTCAGAGAAGCCGTTTCCTTGTGATGTATGTACAAAGATATTTGCTAGGAAAGATGACTTAACAAGACACATGAGAATACATACACATGAAAAACCTTATACTTACATGGTATATAGTAAATCATTCTTATGGAAGCACAGACTAGTGGTGCACATGAGGGTACATACAAAGGAAAAACTTTACAGTTGTGCCACATGTAATAGGAGAAATGTAAACTAGTGAGGCACATGAGAGTACTTGCAAAAGACAGAGGCTTAAGATTGTGAAATATGTAACAGAACTTTTAATCACCATATCACACAATCACACAAATATTTAAAGTCCTGTTTTATTGAAAGAGGTGTATTAGAGCATTTTTACAGAAAATAGCATTATTAGTGCATATAACCTTAAATTCTCAATCCTTTAAAGTAGGTTGGTTGGAATATATATATTGCAGTGACAGAGTGCATGGACTTTGGTACCAGTTTCAAAACCTAGTCATGTTCGTTAAATCAACCACAAGGAAAACTGTAAGTTCTCAACATTGGGGGATCGTATAGTGAACATGATCTATTTCATCAGCATAAGAATTTGTTGATAAATCCATTATGAACATGATTATTGTCTTTTGAGTATTCATATATGCTTTACACTATTAACTCAGTATGTATATAAATGTCCTGCTGCACATGGAAAGTTTTGGAAAAGTGTTGTTTCCTTAACAGGTCCTTGGAGCCACCGCTCTAGCCTAAATGCATAGCTATAATAGGCATTTGTAGGTCATAATGACATGTTTTTCTCTTGTTTAACAGCTGTCCCCTATTTAAATTCTGGCAATTTGGATTGGTTCCTTCCTTGAAGGTGTATTGCTTGAAAGGTCTACAAAGTGAGTCTTGCCAGAATACACATGATGATTTTTAAAAGCTGATTATGGCATTATCCTTCATTTGTTTGAAAGTTTTAACTCAATGCTGCCAAGTACATGCAGTGTCCATTATAGTATGGTCTTTACGTGTAGATGGCTCCACAAGTGCTCAGCCACCAATGATTAATGAGTAGACCTACATGAATTCACATGCTTTCCTCTTTCTTGAGTTTTTGGGAAAAAATGTAATGTTATATATATTCATACTGTTATCATTATCAAAATTATGATTATTATGAAGCTATTAATCCACATAAAAAGAAAAAAGAGGTGAAAAAGGTATTAGTAATTGAATCTTTTATGGTTAAGCATTTGTAGAGCCATCTATGTGCAAACACAAACTAAAATCACAGTAGATATGGCATATAAGTACAGGTACACAAAAAACTAGAACCTCATGTTACGGAAGGTTTGGTATTTTGGGTTTCAAATTTGTCTTGTTTTGATTCATGTCTGTAATAGTCATTCTGGAAGTCATATGGATTCACTGCAATATTCAGATAAACCACACATGTTCAAAAGTAGTTAGAAAATCAGTTTCGTACCATTAACAATTATATTTCATAAAGTATCAGTGCTTGTGTCAGAATGTTTAGCATGATTTTCTAAAGACATTTTTCTATGTAGCTATACATGCCATCCCTATTGGGATTGGGTTAAGAATCATGAATAAGTGACAGTGAATGTGCAGTACAGGTACAACAGTATATATTGTATCATTATGAAATTATTCATTCTCTCATACATTTTTATACATTTTTAATGAACTTATACTATTTTTAAAACCTATCACTTTTTTTATCTTCATTTCTTTTCTTTAGCATTGCTATACTTTGTTATGATTTTCTCTCTTCCACAGCCATGATTGTAAATTAGTGAGTGACCAACTTCCATCATGGATGACTTAGGTATGGATACAAAAATACTTGACAACAGAATGAAATTCATTGCGGTTAAAGAAGAAGATACAGAAGAAAATGGTAAGGAGGAATTCCAGAAAATAAAGGAAGAAATAGTTGATAGCACAGATGAAGAAAGTACCATTTATACAAAAATTGAAACTGAAAATCCAGTGATCAAAGATGTCAGAAGTCTAAGTGAGAAAGCATTTGAAAATATTTCAGGAGAAACTATCGAGGCTTGTGCCGAAGACACTACTTTTTATATAAAGACCGAAGATGAATGTCTAGTATCAGAAGTTGAAGGTCTTAGAAAAAGAGTAGTTGAAACTGACTCAGTAGAAACTATTGGGCATTTTGATGAAAGAAATGCTATCTTTCTAAAGGAAGAAGAAGAAGGTGCAAAAGATGTAAATTCAATGTCTGAAGAATCCAAATGTCTTCAAGAATCAGCTGAAAATTGCTCAGATATTTTTATGTGTGATGAAGATCCCTTGTCATCAGAGTCAATTGTGGCAGAGGATATGTGTTCCTCTGATGGTGGACAGCTTGTGCAAGCACTGGAGAAAGTGAATGCAAATGGGAAACATATATGCGAGCAATGTGGTAAGAGATTCCCTTTTATGAGTAAGCTTTTGCGTCATATGAGTGTACATACAAGTGAGAAACCTTATAGTAATGAAGTATGCAAGCAAGTTTTCTCCAATAAAAATGGTTTCATAAAATACACGGACATACATACCAAAGATGATCATTTCACTTGTGAAGTATGTATTAAATCATTCTCTTCAAAAGATGAAATAATTATGCACATGAGAACACATAGAAAGGAGAAGCCTTATATTTGTGAGGTATGCAGTAAAGTATTATCTGGAAAAAGTGGTCTAGAGAAGCACATGAGAGTACACACAAAGGAGAAACCTTATAGTTGTGAGGTTTGCAGCAAGGCATTCTCTCAGAAACCCCATCTAGAATCCCATATGCGTACTCATCTAAAAGTTAAACCATTCATCTGTGAGGTATGCAAGAAGCCATTCTCCTGTAGAAGTAGTCTAAGGAAGCACATGCGATTACATACAAATGAGAAACCTTTTAGTTGTAAAGTTTGTCGGAAGGCATTCACAGTGAACTATCATCTAGTTGAGCACATGCATGTACATTCACAGGAGAAGCCTTTTTCATGTGATGTATGCACTAAAGCATTTGCTAGGAAAGATGATTTAACAAGACACATAAAAATACATACACATGGGAAACCTTATACTTGCAGTGTATGTAGTAAATCATTCTCACGGAAATACGGTCTAGTGGTGCACATGAGGTTACATACAAAGGAAAAACCTTACAGTTGTGCCACATGTAACAAGGCATTTTCAGATAAACGTAATCTAGTGCAGCACATGAAAGTACATGCAAAGGAAAGAGCCATATAATTGTGAAATATTAAGAGAACTTTGTCTTTCAACAACTCTATGGTGAACCTCACAAAATCATTCAAATATTTAAAGCCATTTTTAATGGGAGAAAATATCACAAGTGGTACATATGACCTTACATTCTCAATTCTTTGAAGGAGGTTGGTTGGGATACATATATTACAGTGACAGAGGGCATGCCATATCCTTTTTTACTTCTGTAAACACATGATTTTGAACATGGGTCTTTGTTCTTTAAGTCAACCACAAAGAAAATTAAGAACTCTGTATTGAGAGAAATGTATAAGGAATATGATATATATGAATGGCAATAAAGATTGTTGATAAATCCATTATGAACATGATTATTGCCTTTTTATAACCTTATTATATTTTTAGTAATTCTATTCCGACGTTTTACTGATTTCACTTTTTTTTTTTAGAGTATTCATATATGCTTTCCACTATTACTCAGCATGTATATAAATGTCTTCATTTATCGTACTATACATGGAAAGTTTTGGGAGAGTGTGTTATTTACCTAACAGGACCTTGGAGTCTCCCCTGCTGAGTTATAATTGGTATGTGGAGGTCGTGCCAGTTGTTAATGGGAAACATATCGACATGTTTTTCTCGGTTAACAGCTGTCCTCTCCTTAAATAATGGCAAATTGGAATGGTTCCTTACTTGAAGGTATATTACTTGAATGGTCTACAAGCTCAGTCTTGCCAGATTATACATGATTTTTAAAAGCTAATTATAACATTATCCTTCATTCGTTTGAAAGTTTAACTTAATGCTGCCAAATACATGCAATGTTCATTATAATATTATTTTGTGAATTGTCTTTACATGTAAATAGTTCTACAAATGCTTAGTCACCAAGGAGTACTCATCTGCTTTCCTCTTTGATTTTTTTTGGGGAAAAAAAATGTTATATATTCATACTGTTATCATCATTACTGAAATTGTGATTGTCATATAGCTCTTAATCCACAGCTCTTAATTGTCAAACTAAAATCATAGTGGACATGGCATGTAAGTACATGCCATTTCTATTGGCACTGGGCTAAGAATCAGGAATGAGTGACAGAGTGAATGTGCAGTACAAGTATAGTGTATACTGTGTCACTATGAAATAATTCTCTCATACTGTTTTGTACTTTTTGTAATAAAATACTATATAAATTTTTTTATCACCCTTTTATCTATTTTTTCCCTTTAGCATTGGTATCCTTTCTGTTATGACTTTCTCTCTTCCACAGCTATGCTTGTAATTAGTGAGTGACCAACTTCCATCATGGATAACTTTGGTTTGGATACAAATATACTTGACAACAAAATGGAATGCATTGCTGTTAAGAAAGAAAACACAGAAGAGGAATTCCAGAATGTAAAGGAAGAAATTGTTGACAGTGTAGATGTAAAAAGTACCATATATACAAAAAATAAAGCTGAAAGTCCAGTGACCAAAGTCAGAAGTCTAAATGAGAAAGCATTTGAGAATACTTCAGAAGTTATGGAGGATTGTGATGAAGAAACTGCTATATATATAAAGACTGAAGATGAATGTCTAGTATCGGAAGTTGAAGGTCTGGGAGAAAAAGTAGTTGAAGCTGACTCCGTAGAAACTATTGGGCATTTTGATGAAAGGAATGCTATTTTTCTGAAGGAGGAAGATGCAAAAGATGGAAATCCAATGTCTGAAAAATCCAAAAGTCTTAATGAAGAAGCAGCTGAAAATTGCTCAGATACTTTTAAGTGTGATGATGAAGATCCGTTGTTATCAGACTCAATTGTGGCAGAGGATATGTGTTCCTCTGATGATGGTCAGCTTGTACAAGTGCGTAAGAATGTGGATGCAAAAGGGAAACATTTGTTTTGTGACCAGTGTGGTAAGAGGTTCCCTTTTATGAGTAAGCTTTTGCGTCATATAAGGGTACATACAAATGAGAAACCTTATGACAGTGAAGTATGCAAGCAAATATTATCTAATAAAAATAGTGCCTTGAAAAACATGGATGCACATACTAAAGATCATTTCACGTGTGAAGTATGTATTAAATCATTCTCTTCAAAAGATGATATAATGATGCACATGAGAACACACAGAAAGGTAAAACCTTATACATGTGAGGTATGCAGTAAAGTAGTATCTGGAAAAACCGGTTTAGTGAGGCACATGAGAGTACACACAAAGGAGAAACCTTATAGCTGTGAGGTTTGCAGGAAGGCATTCTCTCAGAAAGCCCATGTAGAATCCCATATGCGTACTCATCTGAGAGTTAAACCTTTTAACTGTGAGGTATGCAAAAAGACATTCTCGTGTAAAAGTAGTCTAAGCAAGCACATGAGATTACATACAAATGAGAAACCTTTTAGTTGTAAAGTTTGTAGGAAGGTATTTACAATGTACAATCATTTAGTTGAGCATATGCATGTACATTCAAAGGAGAAGCCTTTTTCTTGTGATGTATGTACAACGGCATTTGCTAGGAAAGATGATTTAACAAGACACATGAGAATACATACACATGTGAAGCCTTATACTTGCAGTGTATGTAGTAAATCATTCTTATGGAAACACAATCTAGTGGTCCACATGAGGTTACATACAAAGGAAAAACCTTACAGTTGTGCTACATGTAATAAGGGTTTCTCAGAGAAATGTAAACTAGTGAGGCACATGATAGTACATGCAAAAGACAGAGCCTTGTAATTGTGAAATCTGTAACAATACTTTCAACTACCATGTGCTGAATCTCACAAAATCACAAATATATAAAGCCATATTTTAATGAGAGCTGTATTAGAGCATTTTCACAGAAAATAGTGTTAATGGTGCATATGACCTTACATTCTCAATCTTTTGAAGAAGAAGAATGTATGGGATATGTACATTACAGTGACAGAGCTTATGGATTTTAGTACCAGCTGCATCAGAACCTAGCCATGTCCTCTTTTCCTTCTGTAAACAGTCTTTGATCCTTAAATCAACCACAAGGGAAGCTGTAAAGTACTCTTTATATTGAGTAAAGTACAGGGAAAGTGATATATTTGAACAGCATAAGAACATTTTGATAAATCCATTATGAACATTATTATGTCTTTTGATAACCTTTCTATTATATTTTTTGTAATAATTTTACTCTTGACATAATACTGATTTTACAAATTGATTGTTCTTTTAGTATATTCATATATGCTTTGTACTATTAATGCAGTATGTTTATAAATATCTACATTAACCCTACTACAACTAGAAAGTTTTAGAAAAGTGTGTTTACCTGACAAGCCCATGGAGCCACCCCTCTAGCCTGACTGCTGAATAACAATACATTTTCCCACTTAGTCAACCCTTACCCTGTATCTTTTGCTGTAGAGTACACAGATCAGCCACATCTAAGAGGTCTCCCATTCACACTGCTATCTTGCCTAATTGATTTATACCACCATGTGAAAGTCCTCCATATATGCAATACATCTCTTGTGACTGCTGTAAAAGTATTGATTTGATTTCTATAGCAAATATATACATTCACAGAACTAATAGTTTCATTTGTGCGTTCTGCCTTGGGGTCCCCAAGTAAAATGTAACAACATAAGCAAAGTCTTCTTTTGATTTTACCCTTAGGCATGGCTCTATTCACCATGTTTGCATTGATGCTAAAATTCGTCTGCTATACAACCATGGAGTGCTACATACAGGTGTGGTCTGTTGCTATATTATTGAGCTAATTTACAGTATTGTTTTGTATGTATAAGAAACAAAAACATCACCCGCAGTGCGACTGGAAATAAACCCCTATAAATGATGTTTGTACTGAATATGAGCCTCTGTATTCTTCCTCAGGACTGTCTCTACATATGTCTTTATTCACTGGCACATCTGCCTGACTTTTTTTTCCTCACAAATATTTGGTTAGGCAACTTCACCTTTTTGCTCATGTAAGAAACGTTCTTTTTCGATCCAAGAAATGCTAAAGACGAAGAATCGCCAGTTTGGCCCATGATACTCGCATGTATTTTACTTGTTTTGAAAAAAAAATACTTCATGGGCAACAAGTTAATCCCGAAAAATTGTTAATTGGGAGTATTTGCAAATTTGTTTATTCAGAAGCTTTATTTAAAATAAAAACTAAGATGAGATGAAAGGTAAAGTGCGGGAATATCAGCAATTTCACCCTGAATCCAGGAAAATAAGTCAACAAGCAAAGGAATCGCTCCAGGTATCAACATCAAAGGGTAAATTGTATCTGCCATGAACGCCTCAAACACTCGGTCTACTTTTCCTGTTTTACAATTTTACTTCAACGAAATTGTTTATATGAATGAATTCGCGCTCTGTACCTGTGTTTGCCATATAAAGATTTGACAACTGTGCCAAAGCAATGCTTGTCATAGTGTAAAGAAAGAAATGGTAAAAATGTTTTTATTTTCAGTAAGTAAAACTATCCATGATGTGTAGATAATTATTATATTTAGATTACTATTATTGACATTATCATAATCATGATCATATATCATTAATATCATCTACATGGAAAACAAAAGACACTGGTCCATTTTAGTATTTGTGGAGCTTTATTATGCGAAGGATCACTTGCTGCCCATAAACAAGTTTTCAAATTCTTACGAGCACTACGATAAATGTCATATTAAGAAATTCAAACGATTGATTATCCCCTATCTATCAATGTTGCCTTTGACGTCAATTGCACTTTGTTCAGTTCATTCCTTTGAGCCACAAAATCGACATTATGCCTTTCTGCACAATCTTATTTAATTTTCCCGCACAATTCATTATAAAAGAAAGACAATGTCTTGCCTGTTGGTGCCATGGTGGGGGGTGGGGTGGGGGGGCTTAGAGGATGGAGACTGAGGCCCAATGTGGGGATGACCCCTGCCTTGGGCCTCAATCCCGTGCCTCAACCAATTTTGCATGGCCTTTATTTTTCCTTGTCTTCCCAAACCCTTTCCCTGCCCAATTCGTAAGGTGTGAGAGCCATATTGAAAGAATGAAAGGCTGACTCTGTGCCAGTCATGAACAATGGACCTATTATCTTCCCCACGTGTTCCAGGCTTACCATGGCCAGT
>NC_091591.1:17881488-17883988 GCF_042767895.1 Penaeus vannamei | reverse complement strand
CAATGGTGGGAGATATTGCCAACTGCTTTGGTGATTGATATCATAATGTATGCCATTTCATAACACAACAACAAAGTCCCAACCAATCCTTGCAATGTATGCTCAGTCATGTGTACCAAAAATATAATTTTCTGTGACTAGTCACTATAACCTTACAACTATGAGATCTCTCCTGTATGCACTCGCATATGCCTCACTAAATTTCCTTTCTCTGAGAATGATTTGTTACATAACTCACAGGTAAAGGGCTTCTCATTTGTATGCACTCTCATGTGTTCCACTAAATAATCTTTCCTAAAGAATGACTTACTGCAGACCTCACAACTATAAGGCTTCTCTTTAGTATGTGATCTCATGTGTCTCACAAGATTACTTCTCACAGTGAAAACCTTACTGCAAAGTTTACAACTATATGGCTTCTCATTTGTGTGTACTCTCATGTGCACAGATAGGTCACTTTTCACAGAGAAAACCTTGCTGCAAATCTCACAGAGGTAAGGTTTCTCTTTCATATGAACTCCTTTGATGTGCTTCACTAGATGACCTTTCCTAGAAAAGTCTTTGCTACATACCTCACATGCATAAGGTTTCTCACTTGAATGTACTTTCATGTGCTCCACTACATAATCTTTTCTCAAGAATGACTTATTACACACCTTACAGCTAAAAGGTTTCTCTTTTGTATGTACTCTTATGTGAGCTACTAACCTACTTTTACAACGGTATTTCCTACCACATACTTCACAAGTGAAATGTTTTACTTTTGCTTCCTTGTTCTTATTTTTGTGTGTTACCTCCTTGTCTTCCTTATGTATTGTTTGATCACCATCTAATGGGCACAATTTCCTGCAATCGCCAGCCACATCTTGTGTGGGTAATAACAAAGGATCTTCATCTTTATACACACAAAAGTCTGAGTCGTTTTTAACTCCCTCTTCACCTGGACATTTGATTTCTTCAGAGATCATATTTGCTTCATCTTCAGCCTTTATAAACACAGTGTTCTCTTTGTATATGTCTTTGTTATAGTCTTCTTTCACTCCCTGGAAATCTTCCTCACTGTTATATTCATCTTTAACTTTTTTACCAGGACTTTTGATTTCTTCAGACGTGGTGCATTCATATAACATATTTGCTTCATCTTCAGCCTTTATAAAGACAGTGTTCTCTTCGTCTAGATCTTTGTTATATTCTTCCACTCCCTGGAAATCCTCCTCACTGTTATCTTCATTTTTATCTCCTTCTTTACGAGGATTTCTGATTTCCTCAGACATGGTGCACTCAGATATCCTATTTGCTTCATCTTCAGCCTTTATAAACACAGTGTTCTCTTCGTCTACATCTTTGTTATACTCTTCTTTCACTCTCTGGAAATCCTCTTCACTTGTATCTTCAAATTTCTCTTCCTTAACTGCAATGAATTCAATTGTGCTGTCTTGTTTTTTCATATCTGAGCTTAGGTCCTCCATAATGGTAGTGGCGGTTACTTATTCACTTATCACACAAACACCTGTGAAGAATAAAGAAAACCTGAAATGTCAGCAACATAAAAATGCAAAAGTTCTCAATTCTCTTTCTTGCTCTCTCTCTCTCTCACGATATATATATATATATATATATATATATATATATATATATATATATATATATATATATATATATATATATAAGTGTGTGTGTGTGGGGGGGGGGGCATGTGCAGGTGTGCATGTGCATATTTGTATGTATATCCATCTATCTAT
This sequence comes from Penaeus vannamei, assembly GCF_042767895.1. NCBI lineage: Eukaryota > Metazoa > Arthropoda > Malacostraca > Decapoda > Penaeidae > Penaeus > Penaeus vannamei. Next base: position 17,882,246 of record NC_091591.1, on the reverse strand, counting down.
CTCTCTATCAATATACATGTGTATACACACACACACACACACACACACACACACACACACACACACACACACACACACACACATACATACATACACACACACATACACACACACATACACACACACACACACACACACACACATACACACACACATACACACACACATACACACACACATACACACACACACACACACACACACACACACACACACACACACACACACACACACACACACACACACACACATACACACACACACTCACACATAAATATATATATAAATATATATATTCATATATTTTTATATATATTCATATATTTATATATATATATATTTATATATATATATGTATATATATAAATTTATATATATATGTATGTATATATGTATATAATATATATATATATATATATATATATATATATATATATATATATATATATATATATATATATATATATATATATATATATATATATATATATGTATGTATATATATATATATATATATATATATATATATATATATATATATATATATATATATCTATATCTATATCTATATATGTATATATATATGTATATATATAATATACATATATATAATATACATATATATATCATACATATTCTTATAATATACATATTCTTATAATATACATATTCTTATAATATACATATCCTTATAATATACATATTCATATTATATACATATAGACATATCTATCTATCTATATATATATATGCAAACG
>NC_091591.1:17871488-17876488 GCF_042767895.1 Penaeus vannamei | reverse complement strand
AGAAAATAAAACACGGACTGAATATACCATTTTATTCGCCCCACAACTCCAACCCGTGGCGGACGGAAGATGGTGTTGGTCCGTCTACACCATTAGCAACACAAGCGATTCACTATCAGCATATTATAAAAAAGAAAAAAAAATATATAATAATAATAATAAAACCCTGATCATAATTTCTTAATAATGACCTGTGATAGTTGCATTGTACCCCCCTAACCCACGACAGTAGGTTATATTACCATAAAAATGAAATTCCAGTAAGAAACAGTCCCCCCTACTTGCCTATAATCTCACTCAATGGACGTTTCCAATATACAAGGAAATCCTCAATTTCACAAAAATGGACGGAAATTTAGAAAGAAAAACTAACTTGGAAACGTTATTTCTCGACTGCCAAACAGACCATCAGAGAGGAAGTATGAATTCACAAATGTTGATAACAAACACTAATATACACGTGTATATTATATATATATGTATGTATGTATATATATATATATATATATATATATATATATATATATATATATATATATATATATATATATATATATACATACATATACATATATCATATATAAAAATAAATGCATATATCTGTAAATATCATATATTAAAATAAATAAATTCATATATATATATATATATATATATATATATATATATATATATATATATATATATATATATAATGGTTAATGGTTAAAAGCAAAATAAATGTGCTAGACATCTAAGGTCACATAGCACTATAGGAAGGTACAGTAAAGAATGGTGACGGGTGATAGTTGCTATGCGTCAACTATCTAGAGTAGTGTTGAAAGGTTAAAGATAGGTAAAGGAGTTGATGAGTGAATGGGTTATGGTGGTTTAAGAAAGAGCATTAGATCAAGTGAAGGATATGTATGCGTCTGAGGAAGAAGAACAGGTTGTCAAAGCAGAAAATGTGGGGTTCTAGAAGGATGTCTGATATGTTGGGAGGTCGGTGAAGAGAGGATAGGTGGGTAAAAGCAGAGGTGCGGGCTGTAGTAAAGCGTGGACAAGACAACAGAATGTGTGGAACTGAAAGAGGGACGTTGCATAGTGGACATGGGCGCTGGTCAGAGCGTGACATAAGGTGGGCGTGGCTAATACGTAAGCGTGCGAGAGCCGTCTCCAAATGTCTGTTCCGGTGAAATGGAGCTGATCAAATGGAGATCGGTAGTTTTACAGTCTGTAATTTATTAGTTCGGAGACTTGACCAGAAAGATTGCCATAGGATATACAGACAGGTCTTAAAGTGGGGATAATAATCCGTCGCTGGAATGTGGATTTGGAGCCACCAGTGTCAACATGAATGCTGGAGAAATGAATGGAGACATGGTGAAGGAAGTGGGTGAGAAGGATAAATGGGGGGGGGTGGGGTATCTGATTTTGGTAATGATGAACTGGAGAGGAGCGGAAGGCGCCTAGGGTTAAGCGGAGACCATAGTGGTGGATTGTATCTAGGTGAGCAAGAAGGGAGGTTGAGGCAGAGGAGTAGATATGGCTTCCATAATCTAGATCAAGGTAAAATGAAGATGGAGAATTTTGCGATCTGAGCCCCAGGAGATGTGGGAAAGAGTTTGAAAGATTCGGAAGCGGCGTTGAGGTTTTTCTTTAATGTAAAATATATCGTCTCGCCAGGACAATTCGGAGTTAAAAATAAGGCCGTGGAATTTGCCAGAGGAACGGTATTGGAGTGGAGCGTCATACAAGAAGAATGAAAATTAGGGACCTACACGTGAGCGAGAGAAAAGGATGGAGAAAGATTTGGAGGTAGAAAAGCGAAAGCCGTGGTTAGTGGTCCAGGAAGATACTGATGTTATTGCAGACTGAAGGAATTAGCGGAGATCTGGTATGGATGTGCCAGAGGCGTAGACGGTTAAATCATCAACATATAGTGATGCCCGGGCTCCTGGCGGTAGAACTTGAGACAATGTCATCAACAGCAAGGAATAAAGTAGTGTTGAACATACTGCTTTGTGGGACGCCTTCGAACTGAGGAAAGGATGATGAGGAAGAGTCACTTTTGACCTGGGAAGTACGTTTGGAGAGGAACGACTTTATGAAGACACTCATGTTACCATGTATGCCTAGGGAGGACAGTTGTTGGAAAATATGGTACCGCTATGTGGTATCATATGTTTTTTTTTCTAAGTCAAGGAATATGGCTAATACGGATTCATGGCGTGCAAACGCAGATGTAAAATATGTCTCCAAATGAGCAAGCGGGTCTGCTGTACTTCGAGCCCAGTGGGAACCAAACTGGGAAGGAGAAAGGAGATTGCGAGATTCAAGATACCACACTGAGCAGAAGTTAACCATTAGTCCCAGTAGTTTGCACAGGCAGCTAGTTAGAGCGATGGGGCGGTAATCTTGAGGGAGGCTACCCGATTTATTGGGTTTCAAGAAAGGAAGTGGTTTTGTGAGACAAAGGACTTCTTAGGGGGGGGGGGTAGAGAAGACTGGTGTTTGAGGAGTAAAGGCAAAGCTAGGGGGAGGTGAGAGTTATATATAAATATAAATACATATATATACATATACATACATACTTATATTAATATAAATAAATACATTATATTTTTATCTATATCTATCTATCTAGATTTACATATCTACACAATATATATATATATATATATATATATATATATATATATATATATATATATGTATATATATACATACTATATATACATATGTATTCATATATACATATTTATAGTGTGTGTGTGTTTGTGTCTATTTCCGGAAATAAACAATTCACAAAGAACTTATCTTAAGTTCATTAAAAGGTATGCAAACTGATATACATCTCATTAAACTAAGATTGTAAACACGTCTGAATAAAAGTTAGATAATGTCTGGCGTGAACCTCATAAGTATTCTAATTCACAACCAATAATTTCACCCAATCGCCAAATAGTGGTCATTCATCTATGTTATGTATACATTTATCTATAATTATTATCATTAATGCTGTCATCATACTTAGAGTATATTTTGCAAAAAGGATTTTAAGTAATTAGAGTAGCTCCTTTGTTTCTAATAACCTTTTATGTGGTACTGATGATAGCTCCTTATCCTTTTTTCATTACTTATATATAAAACACCATTGTATTCTTTTCATTTGTCATAGCTTCCACATTTTCTATGTCTATTTTTTCTGTTTTACTGCAGTTCACTGAAATTTTCCTGTTTCTCTCTTGTGTGCACTCTGAGGTTTCTCATTTAAATACTTTTTAAGAGAAAAGCACTAGAATGTACTCTTTTGTGCAAAACTTAAGCAATGCCATCTGAGAATGTCCTGTTAAAAATGTTGTAGAAATAATGTTTTTCTTTTACATGTACTCATCTATCTCCTTAGATGATGTTAAATATATGGTGTTTCTTTTGTATGTACTCTCAGATGCCTCTTTAGATCACTCTTCCATGCAAAGGACTTATCACATATACCGCAAGTAAAAGGCTTCACTTTTGTATGTACTCTCAGATGCCTATCTAGATCACTTTTCCATGTGAAAAACTTATTACATACATCACAAATAAAAGGCTTTTCTTTAGTATGTACTCGAATGTGGCATACCAGTTGACTTTTTACAGAGAAAGCCATACTGCATATTCTACAACTATAAGGTTTCTCAGTCGTATGAAATCTCGTGTGTGTATCTAGATTACCTTTCTGACTAAATTTTTTGTTACATAACTTACAACTAAAAGGCTTCTCATGTGTATGTATTCTCGCATGTTGGAGAAGAGTACTTTTCTTAGTAAATGACTTACTGCAAATCTCACAACTAAATGGCTTCTCCTTTGTATGTACTCTCATGTGGAGTAAAATCTCACTTTTAAAAGAAAACTTCTTGGGACATATTTCACAAGTGAAATGTTTCTCTTTTGCTTCCTTTCTGTTGCGGTTCACCTCTTTGTCACCTTTCTTACGTGTCCTTTTGGCAGTAAGCGATGATTTCTTTTTCCTACGAGCCTCAGCTACACAAGGCATGGATGATGCCAAAGGATCTCCATCCTCACACATAAAAGTGTCTGTTTTTTCGCCTAGACTTTTGAATTTGTCAGACACTGCATTTTCATTGTTTGTATCTACCTCACCTCCTGCCATTATATAGATAGCATTATCATCCTCTATATTCATATTCAAAGTTTTATTTGAGTTTTTTTCAATTACTTTTTCTCTAGGACTTCTGTCTTCCTCACACACTGGACTCTCATCTAATTTTCTTATGTTGACATCATTCTCATCTACATCATTAATTTCTTCTTTTATTGCTTGGAAATCCTCCTCACTGATGTCTTCAGCTTTCTCCTCCTTCAAAACACAGAATGAGATAGTGCTATGCATTTTTGTAATGGAGCATGAATCATCCATGGTGGCAGTTGATATCATTCACAGCTGTGAAAGAAAGAAAATGGGTAAGGAGTGATGCATCAATCAACATTGATGCAGCTACAATAAATCTACCTGTATACAAACACAAACAATACATGATTGTGTGTATAATTTGCATTTTACAATGAATATTATGTTACTTATGAAATTTGTTCCCAAGGCATCTTGGGTGGCAAGATGACTTGAGTATCAATAATCTATTCTTTGACATGATATTGTGACAAGAAACATTAAATGAAAAGATAAATATTAAGATAATGTACAAACTTGTTATAATAAACCTAGGTTGGTTTACATGTTTACTAATACACTAATATATATATATATATATATATATATATATATATATATATATATATATATATATATATATATATATATATATATATATATATACACACATATATAATATCTATATCTATCTATCTATCTATATATACACATTATCAACTATCTTTCACTTATTTGACACACCTTTTACATGGTCCTGTTAAATGTGTGTGTATATATATATATACATATATATATATATATATATATATATATATATATATATATATATATATATATA
>NC_091591.1:17858988-17861488 GCF_042767895.1 Penaeus vannamei | reverse complement strand
AGGCAATAGCACCTAAAGTGAAGGTAAACCTTCAAATTTTATATTATTAAAAATCATATCAAAATAAAAGCTTTCAGGTGCCAAATGTCACAAACAAGCCGGGCACAAACAGGGAAACTGTCAATGCATGCCAACAATCCCGTGATCTTGTCCACTTGCCAAACTTTTTTACCCTGAGTGACTGGGTTATGTAAGACAGGGCTGCCAACTTTAGGAAAAGCATAGTGTTACTGAAAGTTTACATTATCTTCCTTAGAGATAGGACTTGTCAAATATTTTGTGAAACCCAAGATTTCTTGTACACCAGCTAACATGTAAATATCCAACTAAATCACATTTTTTAAAAGTTGTCTGGTCTTTGTGAATATGGGATTTTCCTAAGTTCTCTCCACATCCTAAACCTGAGTTTAGCATAGACCTAGTGTGTGAATCTTAGAATAACACTATGAGTATTGATATCATATTAGAGAACATACACAGTCTGGATTATTACATATGGCACATGTGGAACACTAGTCATAAGGGCTCATAAAATTACGAAGGAAGCAGAACATTTTGAACCATTCACACCAAGTCATGGACTGTCAGAGAATAGACACAAGAATAGAAGGGAAAGAAGGGGATTTCCAGGCACACAAGAGGAAGATATAAGGGAGGAGAAGAGAAAAGGAGAAAGGAGAGGAAGAGAGAGAAGAAGAAGAGAGGAAAGAAGGTTACTCCCAGAAAAAGAAGAAGGTAAAAGAGAGGAAAGGGTGATAAAAGAGATAAGTGGCATGAACAGAACTGAATGAAGGGATATTGTTTCAGAATAGAGAAAGGCAAAAGAAAAACGGAGAAGAGAGCCCTACTCATGAATCTAATGAGTCTTCACTGAACAGTACAAAAACTGATTCAGTAAATTTTGCCTCCAGCACAATAATTCATAAAAGCCTATTCATAACAACCATGACTAACCGCGTAATATGTGTGCATTCGTTTTCGACATGACTGTGAGAGTTTTTCCCTGCCTATTTTTTTAAATTTTGAATGAGATGTATGCAGTGTCCACTAATGTGTCTGGTAGTGTTTGGCATATCTCCTCTGCCTGAGACACCACTAAGTCACGTCTTTCTGTCTCTTATCTTTTTGTGAATGAAATGTAGTGAGTGTGAAGTAGTAATTCTGATACTGTATGGCATATTTCATCTAGCCAAACCTTTGATTTTTCCCTCTTCCAACATCTCCCATTCTTACTATACTATTGCATATCACAGAGCTACCTCCTGCTATATCAACATCTATTCACTAGACAGTACTAATATGTATGTTATCTAACAGGCTAAATCATTTCTGTACATCAATCCGAATAGGCATATCCTATTTTCTAATGTAAATGATATTCAAAAATTAACAACACTCAAAACAATTCCTCTTACTTGGGGTTTAACAATACAAAGAATCAAATAAATTACAGATTTCTGAGAGAACCGTATACCATTCTACCAAGCCCTTCTCGGATTTCCTTACCTCAAGATCTTCCTCTTCTTCTATGTTGGAAATCTGGTTATAGGCCTTAGTGTAAAGCTCCACAGCTTTAGCATGGAAGGCTAGTTCAGTCTGTAACAAAGATTGTAAAATTAATAATAATAAAAAAAAAAAAGTTGGAAAATATATAGATTAATAAAAGAGAAAATAAACCTATGGGTCAAAAATCACTGTCTCATCATGCTAAAAATAATATACAAAGGTAAACCAATAAAACAAGATTTTGATAACTGATAAAATGCGAGTTTCAGATACAAGAAGTTTGCTATACAGTTTATTACATTTACATCTGCATATAAAATTTAGAAATTGGCATCATAAATACACAAGGTATACAAATAAATTATACTATCAGCTAATTATTTTCAGAAAAAGCCTTGAGTTCAAATTTAAAATTCAAGTCAATAATTTAGCATTCTTGTTTTGCTGGGGTGCAAGCAAATGCAAATGACACTATTACCCATGAATGACATTAAAACAAATCTATTCTGATTAAATATCTGTATACAGCGGACACCTCCATACCTGAATAAACTCCTTCAGTATTCTCTTCAAATCTGTCACCTTCCTCTGTTCAAACTGGTCCATCTGCTCTTCAATGTTTTCACATGCTCTTTTTGCTTCAACTGTGGCCTTCTGGAGCTTTGTTTCTGCAATTGCCTTGGTGTTGGAAAAAATAAGGCAGGATTATTTTGCAGCGTGTAATGCACAAGGACAGCAAAGATGACTATGATAATCCCCTTACAAATAGCATCAAACTGGTGTTAACCAAATGCTGCTCGGAAAATGTAATGTTCACTGCAGTTTTGTTTTGTGAAAAGTCTCTCAGCATGGATGGCTCAACAAGTGCTCAGCCACCAAGGGGTCAATTAGAAGACCTCATGACTGATGCTAACAATATTGGTACTGTCATCAATATAATGAACAATATAATTATTAGCATTGTTAATACAGCTAAAAGCAATATAAAATAAAA
>NC_091591.1:17833988-17836488 GCF_042767895.1 Penaeus vannamei | reverse complement strand
ATATATATATATATATATATATATATATATATATATATATATATATGTATGTATGTATAGTATGAAGATGTAGATCAATACAGCTGTGAAGAATCTCATCTTTATTAGTTAACCAAACGTTTCGAAGGAATTACATACTAAACATGCATAACCTCCTGCCTCTCTGTGGTAAGAACAGAAATAAAGGAATGTTAAATTACATGTGTGCGTTTGTCCTTCCCCGCCTGAGAAAGTCTCACAGCAGAAATCATTATTTATTCGACATTTAAAAAGGTGCGTTGGTTCTATTTTCAAAGCTGTACATTTGTTTACATATGTTTATATATCATAAGGCATATCAGTATAGCAAAATTTAGTGTTATAACAAATAGAGTAAATTATAACACTCAATTATAAATGGTTTGTTCATTAAAATGTTAAAAATTCATTTGGAGGAAAGCAATAACTTCAGACGAGTCCTGGCTTTCCTCCTGTGAACAGATAAGCTGAGTTATGGTATTGAAAGTCATGTTTTAGACTGATATTATAGATTGTAATACTTTATAAGTGTTTTAACGTAAATGTTAATTCCCTCTGTATTGATTTGTGATAATTAAGACGAGTCCTAGCCTTCCTCCTGTGAACAGAGAGGAGAAACGGAGGAAATTGCGGCAAGAACAACACGCCATAATGCTTAGTTTGGGAGAATATTTGTTATTCATTTAGTTATTTTAGTGGTCCGTGGATACGGCAATGGAAGGAGTCGTAGACAGTTCCGGTGGTATCAATGAATAGATTGAAAAGGATATTATTTATTAGAGTGAAGTGTAAGAGAGGAAATTGTAAAGATGAAAGGAAGGGAAACTGTTGGTTTATGTCCGAGGAAAAAAAAAAAATGGAAAGAACACTGATAGACTGGGTGTGAGGATCTCGATTCTGTCATATATATATTTTTATTTTGTTTATTGAAATGATTATTGTTTTATAATTAGTAGGAAAATGGGAAAGTATAGAATTAACCTTAGATATGAATTGAATGATTTGAGAAAATTGCTTATTCAAATCAGTATGTTTGTTGCTAAGATTTACAGAATGATATGCCATTTGTTCATTGTTTATTTAATGAAATATTAATGGTTAAAATGTTTCCATGACCGTTAAAAATTGGCACACATTCAACAGAGGAATGAATCTATTGCCACACCCACGAGCCTTAAAGACCGTTAGCTTATGCTACACAAGAAGATTTAACAGTACAGTAAATACAGTTAGAATAAGCCTACATTTTAATTGAACTGATTTACAAAAAACACTAATATAACAGCAGCACAAAAAATTGAGTAGAATAAAATATGATAAATTTGAACATGAAAAATTACACCTCGACATATATATATATATATATATATATATATATATATATATATATATATATATATATATATATATATATATATATATATATATATATATATATATATATATATATATATATATATATATATATATATATATATATATATATATATATATACATATATATACATACATCCACACACATATATGCGTATGTATATATATATATCATAAATGCACACACAAGCATCTCTCTCTCTCTCTCTCTCTCTCTCTCTCTCTCTCTCTCTCTCTCTCTCTCTCTCTCTCTCTCTATATATATATATATATATATATATATATATATATATATATATATATATATAAATGAATGACACACACTAGCTGAAAGTGCCCCGTCAGGGTGGATATTCGCCTTCCAGAACTTAAACAATAACACAAACAATAAAACAACAGGTGCAAACAGTATTAGTTGATCAAGTAAATTTCTGTAACTATAAATTTCTGTAACTATATCCTTGCGCACAGACTATATACCCTTTGTTTACCATCGCCTCTACAACCACAACAAAACTACAACACTCCGAAGTTTCAGCTTGACATGCCATTCCTGATGCCATCTTGTCTATGTTATTCTTCTTGTCAAATGTCTGCCCTTGGTCAAGGAAAAATCTCGGTAAACTAAGTTTTAGGTTCACGCGAGATTTATGTTCAAAGTTTCACTTAGGAAGGAGGAGGGTTTTGCTCTAGCCACTCACTGCCACACTTCCTGCCCTGGTGTCGCCCTGGTGTTCCTCATGCCAAGTGCTCCAGGGTTTAGCTCCCAAGGGCCACAGGGGACTGAATGCACTTGGGACTAAGTCAGACAGACAGACAGTGAGCTTTATTTATATTTTTACGCGCTCGCGCACACTCACACACACACATACGTATATATATAAATATATACATACATATATATGCACACACACACACACACACACACACACACACACACATATATATATATATATATATATATATATATATATTTAAAATATATACACATATATGCATATATATATATATAATATATATATATATATATATATATATATATATATATATATATATATATATGTACAAACACACACATATATATGTATATAAATTACAATAAGTTGCT
>NC_091591.1:17826488-17828988 GCF_042767895.1 Penaeus vannamei | reverse complement strand
AAACAACTCGTTATACACAACATTGCGTGGTTGATTCGTGGCTATTTCGCCATTTTCCTCAGTAGTTCCAGTATAAATAGTCAGAGAATCCCAGTTTGTCACTCGTGAACAAACGACGTAAAACTGTCCATGAGAGAAGCAGTTTGCAGTATCTAACAATAATCTACATCTATCGTCTGTCTGTCTGTCTCTGTGACTATTATCATTATCATTAGAAATAGTGCTAGTAGTATCATTTTTATTGTTATCACTATTATTATCATTATTATAAGTATTGTTGTCATCCTCACCGTTATTGTTATTACCATTATTATTACAATTCATGCTACTCATATATATACACACACCCATCTGTACGTACTGTGCATACGTATAACATATTTACAAATGTTTAAATACCTACAGGTCCATATGCATATGCACAGTATATATATAAATATGTTTACAGTGAACCCTCGCTATAACGCGGTTCACCTTTCACGTTCTCGCTGCTTCACGGATTTGCATTGTGCATTGTGTTCTGCATTCTGATTGGCTAAACAGTCTCTCCGCTTCTTCTCTACCTGTGTGTCAATAACGTTACGGTTTAATATGTACATGTACGTAAAACAGCTTGCCAAATTAAAGTTTGCAAAATTTCTCTAAAACCCATGAAGCCTTCAGTTCGTATTGATGATTAAAATTATCATTTTACAGTACAGCAGTTATATGAAAAAAAAAGTTTATACAGTACTTTTATTTATTAAACAAATGCTTGGGCCTGTAAAAAGGTTCTGTTCTTTGGTTTCAATGTATTGTAATTTCATTGTATAATATTTGTAAAAAAATAAAGGTTACTACTTCACGGATTTCACCTATCACGGGTTCTTTTTGGAACGTAACCCTCGCGAAAAACGAGGGTTCACTGTATACATATGCATATTCATATGCAGATATAAAGAGAGAGAGAGAGAGAGAGAGAGAGAGAGAGAGAGAGAGAGAGAGAGAGAGAGAGAGAGAGAGAGAGAGAGAGAGAGAGAGAGCGAGAGATAGAGATAAAGATAGAAAGAGAGAGAGAGAGAGAGAGAGAGAGTTTGCAAAAATTCTGCCATATCCCTAACCGATAACAATGATGATGAGTATAAACTGCGACCTTAAAAGCTTGCAGAATATTTTTTTTTATAACCGTTAAATCTTAATATTCCATCTAAGACCGCTTTTCGGTAGCTCACGATGTACAAGAAAGGCTTTAGATATTTAGACGTTCGAATAAAATATTCAAATACCATTCAGCTTGCATTCAAAACAAGGTGAGTCTGAAAATGTATAAACATCTGAAGGAGAACGTCTAGATATGGTCTCTTAAAAGTCACCTTGCGGAACATTTAAACTTTAAGCAGAAATAGAAATAAGTGACAACTTGTCATAAACGAATATTAGAGAGAGCGCCCGCACGCCCGCACGGAATAAGTGACAACTTCAACGAATATTAGAGAGAGCGCCCGCACGCCCGCACGGAGTATCGGAAGGCGGATGTATCGGAGGAATCCAGAACGCCTGCATCCTTCTCAAGCTCATAGACTACTCTTGGGGTTCCATCTCATGCTACTGTGTGTGTGTGTTTGTGTGTCTGTTTATGTGTGTGTCTGTCTATATCTATATATATATCATATATAGATAAATCTATCTATCTGTCTATGTCTCTGTCTCTCTCTCTCTCTCTCTCTATATATATATATATAACCTAACATTGGATGCTGTATCTGCGTTATGTGATATACTTTGGATGAGAACAGTGATCGTTTCCCTATGTGACGTAGAAAGTGGGTAATGTTACAGAATAGCGGCTCGTAATGGATCGCTACGATTTGGGTATCATATTCTTGATCCGGACCCCTCCCCCACCACCACCCCCACATTCTTGATCCGGATCCTCCCCCCCCCACTCTCACCACCCCCACATTCTTGATCCGGATCCTCCCCCCCCACCATCACCACCTCCACATTCTTGTTCCGGACCCCCCCCCCCACACCACCACCCCCACATTCTTGATCCGGATCCTCCCCCCCCAACCACCACCACCCCCACATTCTTGATCCGGATCCTCCCCCCCCACCATCACCACCCCCGAATTCTTGATCCGGACCCCCCCCACCACCAACACCCCCACATTCTTGATCTTGAACCCCCCACCATCATCCCCACATTCTTGGTCCAGAACCCCAACCATCACCACCCCCGAATTCTTGATCCAGACCCCCCCCCCCCAACATTCTTGGTCCCGATAGCAGGGGAGGGCATGAAAACCACCAGGGAAATTGATGAATAAACTAACAATAACATAATGACACTGATAACATAATAATGGTAATATATCCTCCACGTGTTCACGGCAGGTGAGCGCGCGCGACCTCCATGCGGCATGAACATGGCAATAAACAACCTAGGAATTATATAGGGAACTAATCTGATTGATAGAAACCGCTGATGGGGATGGGGGTGAGGCGGCAAATTAGGTTC
>NC_091591.1:17816488-17818988 GCF_042767895.1 Penaeus vannamei | reverse complement strand
TTTGATTTAGAGTGACTTGAAGAATGATGCCATAATATCCGATTTGATTTAGAGTGACTTTAAGAATGATGCCATAATATCCTTTTTGATTTAGAGTGACTTTAAGAATGATGCCATAATATCCTATTTGATTTAGAGTTGACTTTAAGAATGACGCCATAATATCCTATTTGATTTAGAGTGACTAAGAATGATGCCATAATATCCTATTTGATTTAGAGTGACTTTAAGAATGATGCCATAATATCCTTTTTGATTTAGAGTGACTTTAAGAATGATGCCATAATATCCTATTTGATTTAGAGTGACTTTAAGAATGATGCCATAATATCCTTTTTGATTTAGAGTGACTTTAAGAATGATGCCATAATATCCTATTTGATTTAGAGTGACTTTAAGAATGATGCCATAATATCCTATTTGATTTAGAGTGACTTTAAGAATGGTGCCATAATATCCTATTTGATTTAGAGTGACTTGAAGAATGGTGCCATAATATCCTATTTGATTTAGAGTGACTTTAAGAATGATGCCATAATATCCTATTTGATTTAGAGTGACGAAGAATGATGCCATAATATCCTATTTGATTTAGAGTGACTTTAAGAATGATGCCATAATATCCTATTTGATTTAGAGTGACTTGAAGAATGATGCCATAATATCCTATTTGATTTAGAGTGACTTTAAGAATGATGCCATAATATCCTATTTGATTTAGAGTGACTTTAAGAATGATGCCATAATATCCTATTTGATTTAGAGTGACTGTAAGATTGATGCCATAATATCCTATTTGATTTAGAGTGACTTTAAGAATGGTGCCATAATATCCTATTTGATTTAGAGTGACTAAGAATGATGCCATAATATCCTATTTGATTTAGAGTGACTAAGAATGATGCCATAATATCCTATTTGATTTAGAGTGACTTTAAGAATGATGCCATAATATCCTATTTGATTTAGAGTGACTTTAAGAATGATGCCATAATATCCTATTTGATTTAGAGTGACTTGAAGAATGATGCCATAATATCCTATTTGATTTAGAGTGACTTTAAGAATGATGCCATAATATCCTATTTGATTTAGAGTGACTAAGAATGATGCCATAATATCCTATTTGATTTAGAGTGACTTTAAGAATGGTGCCATAATATCCTATTTGATTTAGAGTGACTTTAAGAATGGTGCCATAATATCCTATTTGATTTAGAGTGACTTTAAGAATGGTGCCGTAATATCCTATTTGATTTAGAGTTGACTTTAAGTATGATGCCATAATATCCTATTTGATTTAGAGTGACTTTAAGAATGATGCCATAATATCCTATTTGACTTAGAGTGACTAAGAATGATGCCATAATATCCCATTTGATTTAGAGTGACTTTAAGAATGGTGCCATAATATCCTATTTGATTTAGAGTGACTTTCAGAATGGTGCCATAATATCCTATTTGATTTAGAGTGACTAAGAATGATGCCATAATATCCTATTTGATTTAGAGTGACTTTAAGAATGATGCCATAATATCCTATTTGATTTAGAGTGACTTTAAGAATGGTGCCATAATATCCTATTTGATTTAGAGTTGACTTTAAGAATGATGCCATAATATCCTATTTGACTTAGAGTGACTTGAAGAATGATGCCATAATATCCTATTTGATTTAGAGTGACTTTAAGAATGGTGCCATAATATCCTATTTGATTTAGAGTGACTTTAAGAATGATGCCATAATATCCTATTTGATTTAGAGTGACTTTCAGAATGATGCCATAATATCCCATTTGATTTAGAGTGCCTTTAAGAATGGTGCCATAATATCCTATTTGATTTAGAGTGACTTTCAGAATGATGCCATAATATCCCATTTGATTTAGAGTGCCTTTAAGAATGGTGCCATAATATCCTATTTGATTTAGAGTGACTTTCAGAATGATGCCATAATATCCTATTTGATTTAGAGTGACTTTAAGAATGATGCCATAATATCCTATTTGATTTAGAGTGACGAAGAATGATGCCATAATATCCCATTTGATTTAGAGTGACTTTAATGGGCTTTTTAAAGACCTGCACCCATTACGGATATTGCTGTGTTATGTTTCTGCAGTGAGGTTCTCGTCACAAATTTTAATCTCTCTGGAAATACGTGCAATTATGAATGCTAAAGGAAATCATAGACAAATAGTATATATTCTTGAATTTAGCTATGATTTCATTCCTTTCGCGACCTTGTTTTAACAAATACACATTTTATCATATTAAAAGGCAATATTTTGGAACCATTATTTAAACATTGCTCGGTAAAGGACACTCATATGATGTATAGAAAATTACATGATTATATATACATCTACCTTTCTCCTGTCTTTCAAAGTTTGATGCTTGTGAACGTGTGCCTGAAGAAGACTTTGTTCTCCATGGCTTCTGTTATTCCTGCCACCTTGGATGGCTTGTAAGGATTCCTTCCTCTCCTGTTTTACGTATT